>NC_090777.1:14730000-14792500 GCF_040054535.1 Antennarius striatus | reverse complement strand
AAGGGGAGACATTTATCCTGGCTCTGTCTACAGGTATATGTTGCATAATCTACCAATTAAAACCACAAAGACTTATTAGCTAACATGTTATACCACTTATTTTAATCAACCCAAAAGCAGAAATATAAAAATTGATTAATTAACAGAGATTCTGCAGTTTGAGTCTAAAAAATCAATCTCCTAACTCCCTCCCAAACCAATCATTTGAGTTTGGGAGGTTTGGTTCTGTCTGAGGTCCATCAAGCCTTGCAAACCTTAACCTGAGTAAATTTAAACAATGAATCAAGGATCCACAGAAATGGCAACACATGGTACAGAAACGTAATCCCCGCAAATTAATTATAAACCTCTGGTACAACTTTATAAAAATGATATTCTTTGGATAACATTGTACTTAATTTAAATATTATGTTAAATACTTTTCATGTATTCATAACATCATACTGTACTCCTAGTAAATGTGTTAAATGCTTTCATTAGCCTATAAAAAATAGATGTTGTGAGCCACTTTGCTTCAATGAGCTTTGCCCTTTTGGTTTTTTCTTGTTTGGTCTGTTTGTGTAATTTATTTCTTTTTCGTCATTTAATTTTCAGCTTGTGTTCAGACAATGTCAATGTGTTATAAACATGAACAACATGTATCCTGTGGGTAGTATCACAAAAAAATTTATTATATCTTTGGGTGTCACGGGCTTGTGATGGAGGTTCATATCACACGCACACACACACATACACACACACATGCACGCACGTACACATGCACCCAGGACATAAAGGGCACAAAAACAATGAGCTGGATGTGGAGCTGAGGACTCGACAGTGTTGTCACAAGCAAGACTGGGAGGGAGAAGCTATGAGAGGAATGTTCGTTACTAAGCCGAAAGAGAAAGAGGGCCCAACTTTTATTCAATCTCGGATTAACTGTGTGTGTTTTTCATGTTAGCTTGCTGTTATACATTTAAATGTCACACCTAACAAAAGACAAATTCATTGTATTTTTTCCTAGGCATATTAGCAGTATAATTGGAGTTATTAAAAGGTCAGTCCCTTCATTAAAGTATTTTAAAGCAATTTATATATATATATATATATATATATATATATATATATATATATATATATATATATATATATATATATATATATATATATATATATATATATATATATATATTAATATTTCTCCTCTGCTTGATAATATTATGAAGAAGAATTTACATCATGCATGTAGGGAAAGACCGTCTTTCATTGATAAACAGATCGACATGCTTTATTTAAAAATACATAATTAAAGAACAGAGTTCACCAAAGTGCAGTACAGACAAAATGAAAACCACAAGGCTTACAATCAAAAGCAATAAGGCCTCCAGAATATGAGGTAATCTCATAGATGGTAAAAAGCCAAAGAGTCAAAACGGAATAAAGCAGAATATAAAAATTTTCTGTATATGTGTGTATCTTTCAGTCTGACTGTGTGAACTACGTGAAGATCATGCACCACTACAACCGCACCCACCTCTACACCTGTGGAACCGGAGCCTTTCATCCAACGTGTGCCTTCATAGAAGTGGGAAACCGGATGGAGGTGAGGGGGTTGAAAACCATTAGCAACACACACAACCTGCTAAACTTCAGTACATCAGAAGCTCTAAATGCTGTATCCTTCGTTTATTCTTACCTGCTCAAACAGACAATCTAAAAACTGCTAAAAAGATAATTGTGTTTGGATGTAGGAATTTATGTACATAGAAACACTCCAGGAGAGAAGCTCATCTGATAATCATAAGTTACTCATGCTTGGAAAAACTAGCACTACACAACTGGCTGAAAGAAAACTGGAAACGAGACTGATCCCGCATGAAGTAAATCACGTCAAAGGCGTTGTTAATTTATCATGCGTTGCTCAAGGCTCCATAACGCTGTCAAAAACAAAGCTCAAACATTACACAAGAAATAATTTTATGATTAAAACAAAGGACAAAAATAATTGAAAGCATGATCCCATCTTATATCTGATTCCCTCTATCTCCTTCAGGACCATGTGTTCAGGATCGACCCCTCCAAGGTGGAGGATGGGAAGGGAAAAAGTCCATATGATCCTCATCACAATGCTGCATCTGTCCTCGTTGGTGAGTGGACCAACAACTTTTTATAAAACAGTTGACTTGTGTTTTACTTAAGGGTGACAATGGGATGATTTGAAACCATAAAACTGATCTCTTCATTTTCCAACTTCTTCAAGACTAGACTAAAGTAGTCTAGACTCATTATTAGGGTTGAGCTGTGTACTCATTTCAGACGAGTATCCGGTACGGATAACGCATTTTTGACGAGTATGAGCAGGCTACAAGTAAAACATGTCAATACTCTTGCTCATTCATTCATTTTCCTGACCGCTTCATCCGCTTGCGTGGTTCACAGGGAGCTGAAGTCAATCGCGGCAGGTATTGCTGAAGGAAAATCCTCAGAAATTACTGTCTTCATGCTCTGTGATTGGCCAATCACACACAGCGCCGCCCCTCCCTACAGAGACACGTCAGACGTCACTGCAGACAGAGTGTCGCTGCCCCACTCTCGCATACACACAAAGACATTGACTGATCTCTCTGTGCGTGGCTTCACTGTAGCTCATGTTGCTATCCTTTTCTACAGCTTGTCTATATTTCGGTCTATTTAAGGTTACTTGGTGAACTTGTTTCTTGTTTTGTTTTGTTGCGTGTACGCTGTGCATTTGACCAGACAGAGCTGAATACTGCTTGTGTCGCATCGGTCAACGTCTCGCTGCGGTCTTTTTTTTTTTTTTACCTGCCTGCTCCTAGTTTGACACCATCTCACTTCAGTTCAAATTAATAATTTATGTACTCTATAGATGTTTTAACTGTCACATACCACGCGTGCACGCACACACACAGGCGTGCTCTCTCTACCTCTCTCTGTTCCTCTCACACAGTCACTCAGTCACAAAAATATATGCACAAATAATCACACAAAAACACACGTGCACACGCCTTAATAAACTTTGTTTAGCTTTGCTTGACTAAAAAATGACAAGAACATTAGGTGGTAAAAATAAATAAAAAAAGGTTTAATCATAAAATTAAAAAAATTAAAAAAAGAAAAAAAATATGAAGTTGTGTTGAGTATAACAATTCTTGTTCATGCATGCTTTGTTGTTCATAATTTCCTTTTGCATGCGTTGTATTCATTAATGCAGTTCATGTTCTGAGTTCATAAAAAACTTGTTCTGTAAATAATTCCTTTACTATTGTGATCAAAAGCATTGAATCTCAGTTCTGGGGCTGTTTTGTAAATATTCATTCAAACACTTAAGAATATTTATGTTCTGAGTTTATAAAAAGCTTGTTCTGCAAATAGTTCTCTTACTTTTGTGATCAAAAACATTTATTTGAATCTCAATTTTGAGGCTGCTCTTTAAATAGTTTTAAAATAAGCAATAAATATTGCAACATCTGATCAATTCACATCAATTTCAGACTTTAAGCCACACCCATTCCAGGTCAAACCACACCCACTTCCAGTTTAAGTCCCGCCCATTCCGGGTACAGATACAGATAATTTAGATAGTTGAAAAGATACAGGTACAGATAGTGGTGTACTCGCTCATCCCTACTTATTATATCTAGACTAATGCTGTCAGACGATTAAAAAAAAATCTAATTAATTACAGGATTTGTAATTAATTAATCCAATTTTAATATCATGCCTGCTAAAGGCCCCCAAATAAAGAATTTGAATTCTAGGGCATTACAAAATTGTAGTGCATGACTAATCAATAGAGTGCACCAAGAAGAGAAGATTTGAAATCCACATTTTTATTGGTTAAATGTGCTTTATAAATGAAATTCAAAAGAAAAAAGGCCAAGCACATCAGAAAACCAATTAGCCCAGGTGCATTTCTCAAAAATGACATATGAATACAGTTAAATAAAATTCAGACATAAAATAAGGCTGAGTCTCAAATAGGCACATAAGCAGACTCTCAATCAAAATGAATACTAAAGCTGACTAAATACAGAAATTCAAAATGAATAGTATAACATGCCTCTAAATAAGGCAAATTACATAGCAAGATGCCAACAGGCTTTTCCTTTACAAAGGTAAGCTAACGTTCAGCTCTGTGTCCTTGACATGTTTTGCATTTTAATGAAGCTGCTTCGGTGATATGAAAATTCTCTTTTACAAAAGGTACAAATTAATAATAATGATAATAATGGATTACATTTATATAGCGCTTTTCTGGACACTCAAAGACGCTTTACATCGGATCCATTATTCATTTACTCCTCTTTCATACTTGGTGATGGTAACTACGTGTGTAGCCACAGCTGCCCTGGGGCAGACTGACGGAGGCGTTTAAAGCGCAGAATCACTGCGTTTTTGTTGAATAGTCTCGTCTTTGTTCTTTTTATAAATAAACTTTCCACCCAAAGGTACGACTGGACTTGCCTCGCTCTCCTGTGTCGCGTCCATCTCTGTTGTCGTCACTCTGCTTTTGACTAGTGGCGCAGGTTCGAAGTGACGTCACTGCAGCCTAGGGGTCTCTCAGTGGGCCAAATTTAAAATGCTTGCGCATTGACTTGCTACTCGCGATTTATTGCGTTAATTTTTATAGCGCGTTAATTTTCAGCGTAATTAATTAATCTAATTAACGTGTTAAAGTGACAGCCCTAATCTAGACATAAATGAACTGCAAGCTGTTGATTTATTTGATCTCCCAGGTGATGAGCTATATGCAGGCGTGGCTACTGACTTAATGGGACGGGACTTCACCATCTTCAGGAGCTTGGGGAAACGTCCCTCCATCCGCACTGAACAGCACGACTCACGCTGGCTCAATGGTCTGTTAAATTGTGTATATGAGTATTTTTAGTTTGTATTCTAACTGCAACATATTTTTGAATGAAACACATGTTTGAATTTAAGTGACCGTGTTCCTCTTTGTTTGAAACAGAACCAAAGTTTGTTGGCTCATTTTGGGTCCCAGAAAGTGAAAACCCTGATGATGACAAGGTGTTCTTCTTCTTTCGTGAGACGGCAGTGGAGGCTCAAGGACTGGGAAAATCCACTTACTCCCGAATCGGACAACTTTGCAGGGTGACTGATTTGGTTTGGTTATTTAACAGATTGGAGACATAGTCTATGTAAAACGTATTTAATGGTGAAAGGGGCAGCTTCCCATTAATAGAGATTGTGCCTCCTTTATTTAAACTTTCAAAGTTTAATTTAAAGTCAATTTTTTTGACCAGAATGACATGGGTGGTCAGAGAAGTCTGGTGAATAAGTGGACGACATTCCTCAAGACTCGCTTGATCTGCTCTGTACCAGGAGCCGATGGCAGCGATACATACTTCGATGAGCTCCGTAAGTTTTGATTTTGATATTTTTGCACGTTTGAATAGATTTGGTTATGCCAAAAGTGAATTCATGCAGAACTCTGAATTAATTAATCACCATCATGTCACATACTGTATCACAGACAAACATCAAATATCCTGCTTTATCTGTTTTTTGATTAATTGTTCTGATGTGGTTCTGGGCAATATACACTATATATAGATAAATCTTATCATGACAAAGTGAAAAAACTAACCGATGAGTAGAAATTTCTAAAACCTGAAATTTAGCAAGTTATTTCTAAACATGATTGGATTTTGTTCCGTGTCATGACCTACACTTTAAAGTTAAAACTTCTTTTGAAAGCAGGTAGACATGGTCACAGGGCTTTGCTTATCTATCAACCTTTGACCACTGGACCACAATACCTGACCTTAGTGCTTGTGTGTGTCTGTCCTCAGGCGATGTTTTCCTGTTGCAGACAAGGGACAGAAAAAACCCTCTGGTCTACGCTGTCTTCTCAACTTCCAGGTCAGAGTCCATTTGTGTGTGTGTGTGTGTGTGTGTGTGTGTACGCGTGCATGTGTTTGTGTGTGTATACGTGTGTGGGTGCATGTGGATGGGTGTGTTGATGTTTCTAACCCAGCTTCCCTGTCCCCCAGCAGCAGTGTATTTAAAGGCTCAGCTGTGTGTCTCTACTCCATGAATGACATCCGGAGGGCCTTCCTGGGGCCCTTTGCTCACAAAGAGGGGCCCAACTATCAGTGGGTCCCATTCCAGGGAAAAGTTCCTTATCCTCGCCCAGGAATGGTATGTGTCTAACAGTCAGGACCCATCCATAGAGTAAAGTAGGAGCAGCTAAATGCACTGAAAACTACCTGCTTTAAATCAAATCACACATGTCAATCAGGGCTGTGGTTGGATTAAATAAATCAAGATGATGGCTGCTTTTCTCTGAATATAGGCAGAAGCTATTTGTAAAGGATCATTTTGTACTGTTTTCCATTATCTATATGCAGATGGGCTTTTATATATATTTGGACAAGCAACTTCACTTCAAATACACATTACATAGATTACTTAAAACAGATGTATTGTCTTCCATTAGTGTCCCAGCAAGACATTTGGAAGTTTTGAATCCACAAAAGGTTTCCCAGATGATGTGATTCAGTTTGCACGTCACCACCCTCTGATGTTCAACCCAGTCTACCCCATGAGCCGACGGCCTGTCTTTGTCAGGACTAACGTGGAGTACAGCTTCACACAGATCGCTGTGGACAGAGTCGGCGCCGCCGATGGACAATATGATGTCATGTTTATTGGCACAGGTGAATGGCTCGTTTTCACTTATGACTTGTGATCTGATGAAGTATTTAAACATAAAATCAATGATCCTGTTAGTGAGCTGATGGACTGTGATTCTGATTTAAGACAAAGGGACAGTACTTAAGGTGATCAATGTCCCCAAGGAGAGTTGGAACAACATGGAAGAACTTCTGTTGGAGGAGCTGGAGGTGTTCAAAGTAAGAAAATCATTATAATGCTAAATGCTCGAGGATAGAAATACTTATCCAGGACATATGTCAAGTAGAGATATGCGGTAATTCAAGAATGTTTTATTGCATTTCATAAGTGATGTTGATCTTTGTAAAATGTCAATTTGTTTCATATTTTCTCCTCAGGATGCTTCATCCATCATCAACATCCAAATCTCCTCAAAACGAGTATGTTTGTTTTTATGCTGCTACTTTTCTAGAAACTATTTCACTGATGCCTCTGTCATGACGGTTGGGGTATGGACCCAAATGCAGGACACCATAGGCAGATTCTTTGTCTATGGTTTTAATTATAACTAGAAACTTAATTACATACACGGGCAGGAAGGCAAACAGAATGCAGGCAGAACAAGTCAGGGACGAAACAGAACCTCAGGAACTAAACTACAGGAGAAGACCTCAGAAAAACATACCAGCAAAGAGCTCTGACCAAACTTGGCTTAAGAAGCCTCATGGTGATTACATCAATCGAGTTCAGGTGAGAAGTCCAGCAACGGGCGCGGTGATGAGCAGCAATGTGGAGAGGACCTATCTATCCATCTATCTATCTATCTATCTATCTATCTATCTATCTATCTATCTATCTATCTATCTATCTATCTATCTATCTATCTATCTATCTATCTATCTATCTATCTATCTATCTATCTATCTATCTATCTATCTATCTATCTATCTATCTATCTATCTATCTATCTATCTATCTATCTATCTATCTATCTATCTATCTATCAATCATAATAATAATGGATTAGATTTATGTAGCGCATTTCTGGAAACACTCAAAGTCACTTACATTGGATCCATTAGTCATTCACTCCTCATTTGTACTTGGTGATGGTAAACTACGTTAGTAGCCACAGCTGCCCTGGGGCAGACTGACGGAGGCGTGGCTGCCAATCTGCACCTTCGGCCCCTCCGACCACCACCGGAACAATCACATTCACACACCAGCAAGTGTCCCACTGGAGGCAAGGAGGTTAAAGTGTCTTGCCCAAGGACACAACGACAAATGACTCAGAGCGGGAATCGAACCGCCGATCTTGAATCATTGGACGACCTGCCACTGAGCCACGGTCGCCTCTAACTATCAATCGATCGATCGATAGATAGAGAGAAATGTATATAAATGTATTCATGTTAATTTTAGATGCTGTACTACAAAAGCTTTTTTTTGCTCATTGCTCATCAAATTGTTGACACATTTTAATATGTGACACCCCTAATACCACTATTAGGGGTGTCAAAAAGGGCAAATCTCGTCACAGAAGGGTGGATGTTAGATTTAACATATTAAGTCCAAACTGGCTTTGCACTATGGTATGAAAATAGTCCTGAAAGCTCCTTTCAAGTGTGTTCCTTCTGTGCTCACAGCAACAGCTGTATCTGGGCTCAGCTACAGGCATCGCCCAGGTTCCCCTTCACCGCTGCAGTGTCTATGGAAAGGCCTGTGCTGAGTGCTGCCTCGCCAGAGACCCGTACTGTGCATGGGATGGAACGTCCTGCACTCGCTACCTGCCAAACACAAAGAGGTGTGTGAATGAAACTTTAATGATATACACCACATGATGGTTCAGTGCACAGTGGACACAAATACGCTATTTATGTAAGTACTTTATGTAAGTATTTAATATAATAATAACACGACAAACTATCCACTGGCAACTTTTGCAGACGTTTCCGAAGACAAGATGTGAGGAATGGAGACCCCAACACCCTGTGCTCTGGAGGTATTACTGAAATTGTCTCTGTTGTTTGAAATCAAGCTAAGAAAGCTCTGGTATATTCACTGAATAAGAACAAAACTTCACTATGAGTCACAGAGAATCTCCACATCCATTATCTCACTGCCTTTATGCCACAGTGTCATAAATTCTCTCTCCCTCGTGTCATTGGTCCCCAGGAGACCACTATGCAAGCGTTCTATGACTATCTGTATGTCATCTGCATAAACAAGTCCAGCTACTCGCTCCGTGAGAAAGGCAATTCCATTGCGTGTCATGCAAATTGGGTTGCTGGGAATTGATTGTCTTGCATGACACTGATCTTCCCCCAAGGCAGTTTGGCAGTTTATGCATTCCTGTTTCTCCACTATGGTTAAAATTTTAGAGATTTTAATAACAATAGGTCACATAGGTTACTCTTGCATGTTGCTGATACTTACAGTGTCACTAGAGTCTTCAAATGTTCAGATTGACATCAGATATTTACCTTTGCTCTTTTGGATGCCTCTATTAGTGATTGTGTTTCTGGCTGTCATTAGTCATCACTGAATGAAACTATCGCACAATTATTACATTTGTCTAATAACTAATGTTTTCTTGTGACCAATATATTCATTGGCAACATAAAACCTCAAAACCATGTACTTTTCCGGTCTTTATAAATATTAAAAACTGTCTTAAAGTAAATTTGTATGTCTTGGTCAAGCTCACATCAATTTGTTTCTGTTTCATATTACCTTGTCTGTCTCTGGTCCTCCCATCTATTTTGGTTTTCTTTCCCCATCTCACTTTGTTCTGTTCTTTCTGATTAGTCTTCACCCATCCCCTTTAATCGTTCCAATATTTACCTTTTTAGGACAGGCTTGGTATTAGTGAGAGAGTGACAGGGGTGAAGGTGTGCCACAGCACATTCACAATGTTCTTTTCTCTGCTGCCCCCTACAGATCACCATAAGTATCGCGTCACTGAGAGGAAGCTTTATGGAGTGGATGGAAGCAGCACTTTCTTGGAGTGTATCCCCAAATCCCTTCAGGCCAGGGTCACCTGGACCTTCCAGAAACATCCACAGAATCCACGAGAAGAGGTGAGGGAAAGAACATGTAATTACTAAGAAATCTGACATTGACTTTATCAGGAGTCACAGAAAAGTCTTACAGGGATGTGCATAACATATTACATGTTGGGATTCAAGAAAATTATGTTATAACGTAATAGATATGCCTAATCAGAGTGACAATGGGAATAAAGATTACACGTGCATGAGACTTTATTCAATGGTAGTAGTACTATTGTGGAATGCACACCTAAAATAATCTAAAATAAGTGATAGCAGTGTCCATTGATGTTACAACATTTTAAAGAACTTGTTTTGATTTCAAGGTGCGTCTCGATGATCGCATCCTCCAGACAGATAGAGGTCTTCTGATCCGCCGCGTTCTGAAGAGAGACATCGGCAATTACCAGTGCCATGCTATGGAGCATGGCTTCACCCAGACTTTATTAGTAATTACCTTGGAAGTCATACCTTCAGTATCATCATCAGCCTCCACCTTACCTTCTGATGTCCCCACACGCTTAGACCCCCGAAGTGGAAGTGGATCCCCGATGACCAATCAAAAACTTTGGTATCGGGACTTCATGCAGTTGGTGGACCACCCTAACCTGAGCACCGTTGACCAGATTTGTGAGCAAGTTTGGGCACGGAAGAATGGTGGCGTTGACCAAGTAGACAAAAGTTTTTCTGCTTCAGGAAAAGACATTCCCCCTCTGAGCTCTGCGGCTCGCCCAGCTAACAAGAAGTGGAAGCATCTTCAAGAGATAAGAAAGGGGAGAAACCGTCGGACCCATGACGGGAAACAAAATCCTAGGGCGCCTCGCAGTGCAGGGGAATAACAACAAGGTGTAAACAATGGAGGGAGAAAAGAATGACTGATACAAGGAGAAAGGAGAAGAATACATGAGAAAGACTGAGTGGCTATGAACTCAAGGAGGTGTTCCCACATGCAGATACACTCACACACAAAGCTCATTCAGACACACAACACCTCCTCTATTGTGTATATTTATCTATGAATTCCCTTTGTCTGTGGTTTCCCGATCTCTAAAACCCCATTTCCCCTGCCAGCCCCTGCATGTTCTGCCTTAAGGTCTCAACTGATGCTGCACGATCCCTTTGCATTGTTTCACTAGCATAGAACAGAAACAGGTACTAAACCTTACAATCACCTGTCATTCCTCTGTCGCTCACTCTATATGGAGAGTGGCTTCACAACCAGGAATACCAAATCCTTTGTTGGGTGTTTATAGTTTGTCTTCTAAGTGATAGCAACACTTGATATGTAGGTGACTAATTACTGGTAGTGTGAACATCTTCTCTTTAAACAATACCACTCAGAACAAAAACAGCCCCAAGGTTTTGGATGAACATTTGTCACCAGTTTTATACCAGCACAGAAAAATGATGAACTAAGCTGTGGAACGGGAAGGAATCAAGAGAAGGATCATACTGGAAAGTAATGTTCTTGAACTGGAAAGCATTTTACTGTTTATATGTAGTTGCACAAGCGTGCAGAGAAACATTTTTTATATGTTATTTCTACATAAACAGATGAATTGATCACCTTCCTGTTGTGCTTTTGTTGCACAATTACAGTAACCTCACTTTTCAAGTGATTTTGTGTGCATTTTACATAATCCAGTCACTGAACAGGAGACACCAGCAGCATGGGGCAGAATGTCTCAGAAATGGTTCTACATTATGTTAAGATTTAAAATAGTTTCCTTGGGCACATACGGCATGTTACAGAAAAAAATACAATGCAAAGCAGATATATTTACTGGCAGAAGAAGAAGATTCCATGATGTGAGAGAAACCTGCAATGTTTACAGTAAACAGATAAAACTGGAGTAGAAAGAAAGTCATCTCTTCCCAAACAAGACCGAACATGAACATGAACATGAACATGAACATGTTACGTGCATGATATTTTTATGACTTTTTGGATTCTAAAGGTACTTCTATTTCCTGCTCCTTTTACACTTTCCTTCCATATGTTTGTGATGAACACACACACACACACACACACACACACACACACACACACACACACACACACACACACACACACACACACACACACACATGCACACGCACAACACGTATTTTCTGGACTATAAGCCGCTACTTTTTTCTGAAGTTTTGAACCATGCGGCTTATACAGTACAAAGGTGCGGCTATTCTGTGGATTTTTTTTCCACCACTCGTGGCGTTCTAACTGGAATTGGACTCAAAATAGATAAAAAATCAATGCAAACAAGAATAGCCTGCGCTACTTTTTCTTTAATTATTTTCAAATCCTCGCCCCTTTATCATGGAAACCACATGAAGTTCGAAGTTCAATGCAAGTTTTAAGTTGAAGGCCATCGAGCTTGCTATCCAGGAAGGAAACCACGCTGCTGCACGCAAGCTTAGAGTCAATGAATCTATGGTGAGAAGTTGGATGCGGCAGCAGGAAGAGTAAATGCAATGCCAAAAGGAAAGCTTTCAGGAGACATAAAAGCAGGTGACCTGAACTTGAAAATATCCTGGAGGACTGGGTGACCACGCAGAGAGCAGGTAGATCTCACGCAAAATGAATATTGAAGATTTCAGAGCTGGGCTGTCATGGTGTTTCAGATTTATGAGACGTAAAAGCATGTCCATCAGGGCACAGACCACTCTATGTCAGCAACTTGTTTTTGTACAGTACAAAATCGTTCTGTACATGCATGAATATCTAATACTTCAATGTAGATATCTGTGGCTTATAGCCCGGTACAGCTTGCATATCTTTTTTTAATTTTTAAAATAGAGCGGATGCGGCTTATATACAGGTGCGGTCTATAGTCCAGAGAATACAGTATATATACAGTATATGGAAATAATATGAGATGATGAAGTGTGCCCTTGACCCTCGGTAGTGTAAAATGCACACAAATCTGTTATTTTGTGCTACCCACAATGCATTTTACTGTCTGCAAAATAATGATGTCAGCACCAAGAACTTTTCATCAGACTTTACACTGTTGGACTCACCTCTCAACATTGTATGGAAGTCATTTTTTACTCTTGCTGCTTGACAATGCCATCTCCTCCTAACAGACAAACATCACTGTCTTCCTTCTCTCTGTCTGTAGTCTGATCTTCCTTTGTGTATTATATTACCTGTAAAGAAACACTGTTGTCTGTGCTATCATTGTGTGTGTAGCTTGCCCCCTAGTGTCTATTTGTGTGTACTGGCTCAAATAAAGAGCCCTCCCATCTAATGATGTTTCATTATATCACAGTTTATCTGTATGAAAGAAAGCACCTGGCCTTGTAACATAACACTTGGATATAGATTTTGCATTCATAAAATGTCATGAATACTTTGTTTTTACAGTTTGTGTTGCTGTCACACAGTTCCTTAGGTTTTAAGGACATGAGTGCATTTGCTGTGTTCAAGAGTTCACACAGGCCCCAGTTACAATATAGCACAAACTTGGGTTTATGAGTGGGTTTTAGATGTATGGAATCATTGTCATTATTTATATAACTTCTTTATGGAGATGTAATTAACTCTTTAAACCAAACTGACTGGCATAAATAAAGGGGACACTCATTTTGTCACCGCAACCAAGATTTAAGGCAAAACTAAATTTAAATGTTAGAAGATGCTACCTTCCTTCAAGCTTGTGATGAAACCACAAAACATGGTTGATTCACTGAATGGGGATTAAATAAACTCAATGTGCATTCTTTTTTCTTCAGTAATAGTTTGGTAGTGATGTGAAATTTGGGTATCCCTTTTAAATCAGCAGTTTTCTTGTGCTTTTTTAAAATTGCATGACCAATATTAGTGACAAAAGCGTTCGACAATGGTGCGGTGGCGAGAAAGCAAGACAAAGGAAGCACAAGGTTGAATATTATTACTATTAATATGTGTATTTATGTGCAAAGATAAGCTGATATCTTGTGGTGGAATTTTTATTTTTCTTTATAAATGTAGATTTACGTCTGTATTCTGTCCTGCTGAAAAAGACTCATCGTCAAATGTTTGTTGGACATTACAGCCGATGGGATGTCTGCCTCTGAACACAGTGTCCGGTTAGGGTTCTATCTGGTCTCACAGCCCTCCAGTCAACTCACTTGTGGTGTCCATGCCATATGACGCACCCCTGTATTATAGCTTGCAAAGAGGTCTGTGTTTGTGTGTGTGAGAGTGTATTGTGTGTGTGTGTGTGTGTGCGTGTGAGAGAGAGAGAGAGAGAGAGAGCGAGAGAGAGAGAGAGAGAGAGAGAGAGAGAGAGAGAGAGAGAGAGAGAGAGAGAGAGAGAGAGAGAGAGAGAGAGAGAGAGAGAGAGAGAGAGAGAGAGAGAGAGAGAGAGAGAGAGAGATATCAGGGGAAAGCAAAGCTCTGTGCATGGTGGCAAGGTGAACTTTCAGTGGTTGAAGGCCAAAGTTAATGTGGTGCTCTGTCATGCTCTCAGAGGTCATTGTGAAATGTTGTGTCAGATTTTTTTGATTAACATAATAAAAATATGCAGTTACTTAAACATTTAATTCCTGATCATTTCTATAATGTGGGGGTGGGGGGTTTGTTGTTAATTAAAATGTAGCCACTACAATACTTTTTACAGTAATTACAAACATTTTTCTGTCAAAATAAAGAAAGGACAGTTGTCAGATTGATGTAATATTCTGACAACTGATGTAACAACATGTGTTTTGATCACATGGTGGGAGTCACACCACGATTTAACACTGAAATCTCCAGAACAACGACTTTTCTTAATTAAAAAAAAAGACCAGAAACAAACTTTGATCATTTCAAAAGTGATCAGTGTCTATCTGACACTCATTTATCACACTGCTCACAACATGTGAACTTCAGGGCAAAGGAGTTTATTCATCTAAAACAGAAGCGAAAATGACATCCCAGAATTCAACTACGATAAAATTAAACACAAACAGCTCAACAATTTTTCTGACAATGTGCTACCACTGGCTATCCTGTGGGCTGCAGAAGGTTAGGGGACAAACAAAAAAATACAAGTCATTATATACATTATATACATATATATATATATATATATATATATATATATATATATATATATATATATATATATAAAATGTATATAACGACTTGTATTTTTTTTTTAACGTAAAAACTTGTTTTGAACATTCATACCACTTATATTAGCTGTCAGTGCTGTATACTGTATTTTCCTACAGGAATTATTAATAGATATATGTATTTGATTGTTTATTTTTTATTTTTATATGCACGCACACACACACACACACACACACACACACACACACACACACACACACACACACACACACACACACACACACACACACACACAGTGTACTGCCATCACTAATATATACATGTTTTGCATACCTCCTTATTTTGTTGGCAGTTTTATTCACAGGCTTTCCGCAAAATGCCACACGCTTCAAACTCATGCCATCTGATATTTTAGCATCCAGTAGATGTCGTACTAGAGCAAATGAAGCCTCACAAATCTTCAAACCGCAGTGAACCAATTGGGATGAAAAGCTTCAATGCTTCATGGCGCTTCATCTGCACCTCACTAACTATACATGTACTTCCCAGGTAACATAATTTTAGAGTGTCATAACTGTTCCAACAATTTTCATGTTTTTGAGAAGAGAGTCCAAACAGAAGGAATGTTAGCTCTTTTTCCAATCTCATGATTAGTTAGCTTTATTTCTCCAGTTAGCCTGCTAACATTTATCTACGGCTTCACAATGCCCGCCCAGCGCAATCCATGAGTTACCAACACAAAGTCGTTATGTCACCATATTGATTTTTGACTACATTGGGTGGGCTTGTTTTATAATACCAATACATTTCTTTTCATATGTTTGGTATGAAGTCTAATATTATTGTTTTATTGTGGAATTTCCACTGGGTCCCACTAGTTTCACTTTCCATCCATCCATCCATCTTCAACCGCTTATCCGGGGCCAGGTCGCGGAGGCAACAGTGTCAGGAGGGATGCCCATACTTACCTCTCCCCAGACACCTCCTCCAGCTCCTCTGGGGGGATCTCGAGGCGTTCCCAGAGACATAGTCCCTCCAGTGTCTCCTAGGTCTTCCTCGAGGTCTTTTCCCAGTAGGACATGCCTGGAACACACCTCCCCAGGGAGGTGACCAGGAGGCATCCAGAACAAATGACCAGTAAATCCGGAGCCTTTGTCTTGTGACTCAGCTCCTTCTTCACCACGACAGACCTACTGTATACAGCGACCGGATCACTGTGGAAGTTGCACCGATCCGTCTGTCAATCTCATGCTCCATCCTTCCGTCACTCGTGAACAAGACCCCAACATACTTATACTCCTTCACTTGGGACAAAGACTCTCCACCGACCTCAAGAGGGCACACCACCCTTTCCCAGTCGAGAACCATGACTTTGGATTCAGAGATGCTGATCCTCATCCCATTCACATCATACTCAGCTGCAACCCGTCTCAGTGCATGCTGACGTTCCAGGTTTGATGAGGCCAACGGGACAACATTGTCTGCAAAAAGCAGAGATGAAATCCTTTGGTCCCCAAACCTGACTCCCTCCAGATCTTGGCTGCGCCTAGAAACCACAAGGGACATGATCGAATACCTTCTTCAGATCCACAAACACATGTGGACTGGTTGGGCAAACTCCCATGAACCCTCAAGCACTCGATGGAGAGTGTAGAGCTGGTCCAGTGTTCCGCAACTTGGACAAAAACCGCATTGTTCCTCCTGAATCCGCGGTGTGACTATAGGTCTAATCCTCCTCTCAAGTACCCTTGAGTAGACTTTCCCCCGGAGGCTGAGGAGTGTAATCCCCCTGTAGTTGGAACACACCCTCTGGTCATTCTTTTTGAAAAGAGGGACCACTGTCCAGGTCTGTCAATCCAGAAGTACTGTCCCCGACTGCCATGCTATGTTACAACGTGTCAACCATGACAGTCCCTGACATCCAGAGACTTCAGGTACTCAGGGCGAATCTCATCCACCCCCGGTGGTTTGCCACCGAGGAATTTGGCAACAGCCTCATTGACTTCAGTTTGGGTGATGAACGATTCCACCTCTGGGACCTCAGCCTCTGTTTCCTCTGTGTAAGACATGGTAGTGGGATTGAGGAGGTCCTTGAAGTATTCTTTCCACCAACCGACAATATCCTCAGTCGAGGTCAGCAGCTCTCCCCCTCTACTGTAAACAGTGTTGGCTGTGCACCGCTTTCCCCTCCTGAGGCGTTGAATGGTTTGCCAGAATTTCTTCGAGGCTGACCAATAGTCTTCCTCCATGGCCTCCCTGAACTCCTCCCAGACCTGAGTTTTTGCCTCCGTGACTACACATGCTGCAGTACGCCTGGCCTGCCTGTACCTGCCAGCTGCCTCCGGAGTCCTGTGATTCAACAAGATTGGATAGGACTCCTTCTTCAGCTTGACTGCATCCCTTCCGGTATCCACCGCCGGGTTCAGGGGATACCGCCGCGACTGGCACCAGAGACCTTGCGACTACAGCTCCGAGCAGCCGCTTTGAAAGATTTACTTTGTCAAAAGCAAATCTTTCCATCATTTTTCATCAAACTTGGAATGAATATTAGCCAGTGAATCAAGAAAATAAACAAACAAACATAAAAAAAAATAGATGCATTGGGATAGCAAAATGGCCTGAAACGTACAGCACAGGTTATTGGGTCCCACGTCTCCACATGTGTTTCCGTGTCAGCCTTAATCTTTCCACCTGTGTCTCCATCTGTGGTGTTAAGAATGACAATTTTCATAATATTATCAGAGCTACAAACTCAAGAACGACAAAAAACCCTATTGAGATTAAACTATGTTCTTTCACACATGAAAACCATTAATGCATGTTTAAGTGTTCAGTGACACGCATATACACACACACACACACACACACACACACACACACACACACACACACACACACACACACACACACACACACACACACACACACACACACACACACACACACACAGACACACATACACACACACACACACACACACACACACACACACACGCGCGCGCGCGCATAGGAATGCACACATACACCAATTTAGTTAGTGGTCACAAAATTAAATTGGGCCCAGATTATTCAAACTGGAAACCCATTAGTCCCCCTGTGTTGTCAGGGGCACCAGTTTTATGTGTGTGTGTGTGTTTTAAATGGGTCTGCAATGGTCCATGGGGTCCCAATTGAGGGCTCATTTCCTCATGTTGATTTTATAGGGAACCTCTCGACATTCTCTGTGCTTTTATACATCTAACTTTGTGGGAAGTGGGATTTCTTTTTTCTGTTTTTTTGAAGAATGAGCATTTCACGTGTTTTTGCTTTTTCTAAGGGTCCACGGTCAAAGCTTGCTTAAAAGATAAGGTTAGAATCATGTTCAGAGTCCAGCACTTTTTCAATGTAGAATTTGTTTTATTTACCTTATCCAGAAGAGTTTTTTGTGATCACTAACAATTTCCCCTTTCTCATCAAACAGTTGTAATTAGGAAGGAATAAAGAAAGGTTGTAGAAACCCTTCAGTTTATTTTTAAACAGGCAAAAGAAAAGCTATGTGAAGAGATGACTGGAATATTTCAGTATTAGTGAATCATTAATTGTTGCATATTTCCCAGAGCAGATGTATAGTTTTTTCATCATAACTAAGGTAAGAAGGTCTGACAGATTGCCAGTATTAAATATTTAGAAGGAACATGCTGACATTTGTCTGTGCATCCCTTCTTCCTCCTCATGTACCTTCATGCCAGGACGTTTTGTGTGCTATGCAGGTGTTTTTCTTTCTCCTGTGAATAAAGGAAACGTGTTCATATATAGTTAAGTGTATCGTAACGGGGCAGAAGTAACTCTGGGTTCCATATGAAACCTGATATCACTCAGACCCCAACACACACACACACACACACGCACGCAGACACACACGCACGCAGACACACACACACGCAGACACACACACACACACACACACACACACACACACACACACACACACACCCACGTGCACTAATTTAGTTAGTGGTCACTGTTCACCGACATGTTTGCATGCAATTTTTCGCAAATTAAAATAGAATATAAATTATCCTCTATGTCATTCAATACCATGCTAAACATGGAGGACATCACATGCTGTAATTGCCAGTGAGGTCATAACATATTTTACATTATAAATTTGCCAGTCTGAACTGAGAGTTATTCCATTTACAGTTTTGATCTTTGGCTAAACACTCTGAGGAATATTTTAAAAGTTCTGCTATAGGCACTAGATTGCAAACAGATCTGTGGTCATTTTTGGCACATCGTAAATTCTCAGAATTAGGTCTGCACTGGACCATGGATGTGAGGAATATAAGAAACTTATGTCCCATGTTATTGCCTTTCTATAATCAAAAAAAGAAAAAAAAAATCAAAAACAATTCCAGTGACAAGGAC
Organism: Antennarius striatus; assembly: GCF_040054535.1. Lineage (NCBI taxonomy): Eukaryota > Metazoa > Chordata > Actinopteri > Lophiiformes > Antennariidae > Antennarius > Antennarius striatus. The sequence goes on along the minus strand of NC_090777.1, from coordinate 14,773,360 downwards.
AGATCTTTCAGCATTGATCTCCACTAAATTCCATCAAATTAAACCCTAATCCAAAATTCGAACACTCTAACCATCTGTATCACATCTGGTTGATCATAGTCAGTATATATTACAAATGGTGCTGAAAGGATAGATGTGATAGATGCAATTTAAAATAGAAATTTAAAAATAGAATTATTGGAATTAAAATGTTTTTCTAAAAACTTTTTCAAAAAAGTTTAAAAAAATCCAATCATTATTCAGATTCCCTAAAACATTTCATGAGTTCTTCCTTGGACCAAACCTTCTACCACGTTCACAAAAGCCAGTTTCAATTATGTCATTATGCAAAAGACAAGAAACATAAAATACATAAGAAGAACAGAAAATTGACAGTGATAGATAAAGGTCAAAATGTCAAAACTGGGTCCGTCATTCAGTTCCATGTGTGGACCTGAGGAGGTTGTATGCTCTCCCCATGTATGTGGGAGTTCACTCTGGGTTCTCTGGTTTTCCTCCCTGTGCAAAAAACATGACTTATATGAGAAGTGGTGACTCTAAATTGACTGTAGGTAAGAATGTAGGCATGAATAGTTAGTTGTGTTCAATATATCACCTCAGTCAGTGGGTGACGTATGATCTCACTGTCGTCGAGTTGTAGCTGTATGAATAAACACTATTCTTTCCTTCCATACGGGACCGTTTATATTTGGTTTTAAATGCGTAACAGGAGAATATGTATAATTGCTGCTTTGTCCAGTACTGTACACACAGTAAAACAGTTTCAATAAACATTTAGAATATACTACTGCTGGCATGCCGTGATGTAGTCATAGTGGAAATTATTAAATTTTAGTGTATGGATTGTTTCTGAATAAACACAGGGAATATGTTAAAAATTGTGACATTAAAGCTGCAATCATTCAAAGCTAACAGGAAACATTTTATTTTGAGCAGCTGCCTCATAAATCGTCGACTCTCACTGGAGCCTGAAAAATAGGTTTGAATATTACTCTGAACTCCAATATAAACTGAACCCATACAATGAATAATTATATCACAAATATATTAAATGAATCACCTTATTTTGTATGTAATTTTCTATTGCTGGACAATTTGAAAAATACATAAACCACTCAAATCCATTACATCTATTTCGACGGTCGATTTGAATTTTTGTAATGTGAGGTGTCTTTTCTGTCAAAATTTGTAGTTCCTGTACAATACAAAAATGATCACTGAATTTAATTATCACATCAGTGACTGTGTTTAACACTCTCCTCGGCCATTTTAATATCTGGTGATGCCTTTAATGCTCTCGCAGTTTTGCAGCACCTTCATGTATTTAGATAATATTCTTATTTTCTCCAAAACTGTGGAAGAACATCATAAACATGTGAGGTTAGTGTTACAGTGCCTGTTAGAGAATGAACTCATCCCTAAACCTGAGAAACATGAGTTCTATGCTCCATCGGTTAGTTTTTCATTATTTTTATTTTTTTTTACATTAAAATAAACAACTTAAAGGTATAGTGAAACAAATGCAGGTTAGTAACTGTAGTGTATTATAATTGATGCATGTTCATAAAATTTATATCAATTATATGTACAGTATGTTCATAACATTGAACACAAAAGTTTACAAGCTGAGATCTATCTGAGGTCCACAAACTGTCACTCATGGTTTAATGCTACAGAACCCTTTTCACACAGGTATAATGTGTCACATGGTCATGACTCTTCTCCTATGGACAGGTATACTGTCTCTTTTCATGTATGGTAACCTGATCTAGCTGTTGTCCAGTAGAGTGCTGTATAACTATAACTTATCATTCAGTGATGAAAACATGTAGCTAAGAAGATGGTTCCATGTTGGGTGAGAACTACATTCCATTTCTATGTGTAAACAGCAGCTTAAGTCTTCATCGTACTACAGGATGAAACTGGTCTGAATCAACCTCTGGGAATCTGTGGACTGGCATTCCCCTCAGAAAATGTGAGTCACTTCCAAAATAAAGTGTATCATTGTCCTTTCAACAATGATGAGACAGCTGCAGGTATGCAGAAGAAAAGAGAGACACATCAAAAATACCTGTATTTATTTCGTTTTGGTTCCTTAAAAGCTTTTGGCCCTCAAAATGTGAACAACACACACACACACACACACACACACACACACACACACACACACACACACACACACACACACACACACACACACACACACACACACACACTAGCCAAGCAGTGAAACACACTGACATGTCCAATGATGAATGAGCTTCATTAACAGTAATTACCTCAGTGATTAGCTTGAACAAGTTGAAGAGCCTGTTGACACAAAGGAGACACTCACATACTTACACACACACATGCACGCGCACGCGCACGCACGCACACACACACCCACACACGCGGTGATGGAAGTCTACCATCTTGACAGTCCTATAACTCTCTGAAATGGTTTCCATAGAGAACACAAAGAGAAAAATGTCGGAAAACAAACAAACAGATTCATGAAGAAAATGTGTATTAATGAATCAAATGGTTTTATAAAAGGTTTCAAAACTTTCTTTCAATAAACACAGACAGTAATAAAGAAACAGTAAGATAGAGCCAGAATACTGATGATTTTGGATAATGTCTTATTCTCACATTAACTTGATTAATCTGTAATTACTTCAGGCACCTACCATGTAAAAATAAACAAACTTGAATATCTTATTCATAGTGTGAACTTCATGTGCTGCTTGTCACGGAGAGCAGGGTATGGACTCAAATGCAGGACACGGATGGAGAAGCTTTTGACCATGGTTTAATCAGAATATCACTCCAGATACAGGCAAAAATCAAAATATAAAGAGAGATACAAAACCTAGGCAGAAACAAGACAGTACTACATGACAAACTGGCAAAGAACACAGACAGAACCTCGCTTAAAAAACCTCATGTTAATCACCCAGATCAAATCCAGGTCTGGAGACCAGCAAAAGGTGGGAGTGACAGGATGGATAGTATCAGGAATGAGTACATCAGAGGGACAGCACATGTTAGAGGTTTTGGAGATAAAGTCAGAGAGGCCAGACTGAGATGGTTTGGACATGTCCAGAGGAGAGATAGTGAACATATTGGTAGAAGGATGCTGAGTTTTGAACTGCCAGGCAGGAGGCCTAGAGGAAGACCAAAGAGGAGGTTTATGGATGTAGTGAAAGAGGACATGAAGGTAATTGGTGTGAGAGAAGATGGAGAAGACAGGGTTAGATGGAGGCAACTGATTCGCTCTGGCGACCCCTGAAGGGAAAAGCCGAAAGGAAAAGAAGATAAAAATAAATAAATAACATATTTAAAAATAAAGTCGGTGCATTTTTTAAAATTTAAATACGTAATACAATACAGTTCAAACACAGTCACTGTTCTGCTTCTGTTAGCTTGTTCTAGCATGCGCCAAACAATAATGTGTGCCGTGTGTACAGTTTAAGTACAGAAATAAACTCCATATTTAGTCTGCGCCTCCTTATACGATATGCCAAATAGTGCGAAAAAATACAGTACTAACTCTTACATCATAAAGGTATTCTGGTCAGAGGCCAAATCCAACTTTCTTTATAAATAGGAAATGACAGGAAGTGCACCATATGCTGGCGTGACGGTAAACAGCCCCTGGTATGCCTGTTATTGACCCAATTTTCCAAAAACGTTCATTAATGTTTGCCGTGTAACGGTGTGTTGGCGTTTGGTTTACTTCCACCTTTAAACATCAGTTCAGTGTTCATCAGTTATTTGTTCCGCTTTGGTTGAAAACAGAACCTCTTTGTTTCTTTGTCTCCATCAGTTTCTAATACCTAAAGAATGACTCATTCAACAATAACACATGAAAACACATGTGTCTCTGTGTTGCAACAAACATCCACATCAAGCTAAGACAGAGTGTTTACATTTAATATAACATATCTCCCTCAGGCTAGAAAGTTGTAGCCCCAAATATTATCAGCTGTATTTTGCAACAACAATCTTTTATATGATGACAATACGGAGTGGATAATTTTCATAATATGCAGTAGGGATAAGCGAGTACACCATTATCTGTATCTGTTCAACCATCTAAATTATCCATATCCATACTTGTACTCAGAATTAAACTTAGACTTAAACTGGAAGTTGGTGTAGTTTGACTGGAAATGGGTGGGTCTTAAATCTGTGCATTAAAACATTGTACCAATTAAAGCCGATTTAAGTCTGACATTGATATGGATTGATCAGCAGTTGCTATATTTATTGTTTATTTTAAAACTATTTCAATAATAATCTCAAAATTGAGATTCAAATCAATGTTTTTGATCACAAAAGTAGAACTATTTACAGAACAAGTTTTTTATTAACTAAAAACATGAGTATTCTTAAATGTAAGAATGAATATTAACAGAACAGCCTCAGAGTTTAGATTCGATGATTTTGATCATAATAGTAAAGGGATTATTTACAGGGAAAGTTTTTTATGAACTCAGAATATGAAGTGCATTGATGAATACAACACATGCAGTAGGAAATTATGAACTACAAAGTATGCATGAACAAGAACTGTCATACTCAACATTCATTGTCGGACCCGCTTCTATCTGCTTCATCCACCACGGGGAACTGGAGCGTATTTCAGCTGGCAAAGGGCGGGAGGCGGGGCAAACTCCTGGTGCGATGTCAGTGCATCGCGGCATACTCAACACAACTTTCTATTTTTTTTCATCTTTGTCTTTTTATTTTATTTTTTTTATTCTTAGAGCGAGAGAGAGAGAGAGAGAGAGAGAGAGAGAGAGAGAGAGAGAGAGAGAGAGGATGTGTGTGTGTGTGTGTGTGTGTGTGTGTGTGTGTGTGTGTGTGTGTGTGTGTGTGTGTGTGTGTGTGTGTGTGTGTGTGTCACCCTATGTTCCTGTCTCTTCTGGAAGAATGTGTTCACTATAGCACATTCCATCCTTTTTGCAAAGCCATCCACCATCTGTCCTGGGTTCCTCTCCTGGATACCAAACCTGCCCATCACCTCCTCATCACGTCTGTTTCTTGTACCAACATGTCCATTGAAGTCTGCACCAATGACAACTCTCTCACTAATAGGTATGCTCTGCATCACTTCAGAGTCCAACCAGAATTTCTCCTTCTCCAGCTCCCATCCTACCTATACCCATTTTGAAAAAGTCTAACGCTGTCACCAACTCCACCCACTACCTGTCAATCAAGCTATAGAAAGAAATAACTATACATGGACTTCCCAGTTAACATAATTTTAGAGTGTTGTAACTGTTCCGACAATTTTCATGTTTTTGAGCAGAGAGTCCAAACAGCAGGAACGACACAGAAAGCAGTAAGGAACTCTGAGTGAAACTACCTGACTAGCACAAACAGTCTGTCCAGTTATGGTTTCAGTTTTGAATGGGACATGCAATGTAGTATACAAAATGCTCCTCGGGCATCTGACAAAAACGGTCTTTAAGTAACTAAATACAGTTCAGTTCATGTAATCAGCTAATAGAACTATCACTTCTTTAAAATTTCTTTTCCACTTGCTCTTTTGACCGGTGTCTTTTACTTTAACATTAGCTCCTTTCCAAATGTCACGATTAGTTCGCTTTTTTCCTCCAGTTAGCCTGCTAACATTCATCTACGGCTTCGCAATGCCCGCCCAGTGCAATTAATGATTTGCCAACACAAAGTCTCTTTTAGGTCTTAGCTAGCAGGCATACTGTTAGCTAACACCAGTCTTTCCTGTAGGACACATGTTCCGTTTGGATCCATGTGCAACAAACCACTGCCACATCCACACTTTTTGTTTTTACTTTATCACTACAAAGTAGGCAGATTCCTACCATGCCAATGTTATTTTGCTTAAATTACACAGATGCTTCATGAGTGATTGCATGCATGTTTGAGGTTAGGAGAAGAACATGTTTGCAGATATTTATTATATGTAGAACAAGACCAATGTGTGAGCCTGGACTTGAATGTAAATTATGTGTAGGAACCATCACAGCTGGTGTGTCTTACAGAATTATCTGTCAGCAGGGGATAATTCCCTGTACATATAGAATTCACAGCTCTGTGGAGAACTAGTCCCGCTACTCAGAGACAATCATTTGGAAAATCTAATGACCTAAAAGCAAGACTAGACAAATATCTAGTAGGGCCTTGTGGAACAACAAGACTTTTGATTTACTTATTGGATCCTCAATAAACCAATACATTATTTGAGCTGTAAAACCAGAAGGGCGCTAAACAGCCTAAACAACACCTCCACCAATGTCCAACAGTTCCTTTTGATTTTTTCACAAGTCACATATTAGTGTATTGCTATCAATTTATTTTAAAATTGCACTTCACATTTAGTTGTACATAATGGGTAGTTATGTCTTTCTAGTTTATGAAAACATTTCTGTTACAAACCTTCAGTTAGAAGCACAGAAGTGGTCTCTATGGTTGTGTGGAGCATGAAGTGGTCAGTACTGTAATGAAAAATGATGCCAGATTGGATACTGAAAGATAAATTACCATGAACAGTCCTGTAGAAAGTAGGCCATGTACTTGGACTCTGTGTCCTGTGAGATTGCTGTGTAATGATGCTATCTATCTAATGAGTAATGAGCTTTATTTCTGGGACTGGAATACATGCTTTAACAGCTCTAATTGACTCCTAACTGTTTGTGGAACATCAAAAAGTAGTTCATTTGTTAGGCCCTGAGGATAAACAGGATTGAACAGAAGAGATTAATGACCAAACAGGCGTCTCCTTGCAAAGTTTTCCTCTATCTCAAGTCAGTCTTCAATTTCAATTCAACCCCCAACTTCCATTATCATTTTATCCCCGCATCACTGTTCATCTATCATCATCACCATTTGTTGCTCCTTTTTTGACCTTTCTCTGAAATTCACATTCACCTCTCCTGTATTTGTTGTAACCAGGGATGTACCTCAGTGGTAGAGCACATACGTCACACGTCTGCTGCCCCGGGTTCAATCCCCTGCATCTGCAGCCCTGGGACACAAGCCAGTGTCAACTGTTGGCTGGTCCCAAGCCCGGATAGATGCTGAGGGTTGTGGCAGGGAGGGCATCTGGCATTAAAAATTTTGCTTAACAAATATGAGTGTTTATCTGAAATGATAAAAGGATGACATTCTGCGATGACCTGTAACAGGACAAGCCAAAAGGAAGCCTTCTGTTCTTTTGTATTTGTTGTCTTTCATCTTGATATATTCCCTCCACTACTTTTCTACTGCCATAGCCCGTTATTCTCCTGTGTAAAAGTTACTGTAAGATCATCTGCAGTCCATATGTCATGTGAAACATGCAAGTCTGCTTATAGACAAAGGAACTGATTTGTTCTATTGTAAAATCTGCTCTAAATTTGTTTATAATTTGAGAAGGGGCAATCCACAACAAAGAACAATAATGCAATTCTAGAAAACAGAGATTTGCCTCAATCATAGAGAAATGTTATAGAATCTTTTGATTAAGAAACCAGTTTTACTCTAGTACCAAAGTAATAAATACAAAGTATCAAAAAGTGGAACAAAGTTAAAATGCAAAACAAAATTTATTATGCCGTCCCACAATTTTATGGGTTAAAAGGGATATTAAGAGGAAAAAATTAGATGCATATAGTAGAATTTGCAACCATATTTGTTCGGCAAAGTCTGCGATCACTTAGTGAGAGTGTGAGTCTTTCCAGCACACATACTGTACGTGAAAAGAAAGCCTCATGCCTCCAATCAGGATCAATGACTTCAAAAGGTTGCTGCAGTAGGCACAATGAAGAAAGAAAAAGAGAAATATGCAGAAATAGGAAACTTTTCTGCAACTGACCAGAAATAAAGGAAACCAGGAGAGGCCAACACCCTAACAGGGAAATTGCTCTGTGCCAAGACCATGCTGTGAGGTGCTGCAATAAAGAAAAAACAGATTATAAAACTGCTTTGTCCAACAACACTAGTTACGGAAACATCAAATGATTTTAACACAGAGAGAATGGCCAAAAGAGACAGAGTGACTGACAGGTGTATATATTTAGAACGAGTTTATTAACTGTTTATGATGACTCTTCATTATCCATACATGTGTGATGTGATTTTTTTTTTGTTTGTTTGTTAAATATCTCTAAGTTCAAAAGATTTATCGGTACTACTCTGGATCATAAGGATATGATAAGAATATATTGTTTTAACACTATAACATACCATAAAATATAACACTACTGTATTAGTCTATTAGTCTGTGAGAGTTCTTTAAAAATTACTACATTGGTTTGGAATGGTACTACACTGGTTTGGAATGCACCCACAAGTATGTATGTCAAGAAAAGACTGATGGACAAGCCTTTGTAGTTTTGAAAGATGTTGGATTTCCAAAAGCAGTGATGAACCCTCACTGAGGTGGATGAAGTAAACAGAAGCAGGTGTGTGAACTAAGCTGTTGTACTGTTCAGTTTGGTTCATTCCACTTTACTGTGTCTTGGAAAATCAGATCACACCAATTTAATGGAGGAAGCTGGGCTTGAACGAAGGTGGGGAGTTGATGTGACTGCCAATCTGAAGTGTGTGGCTCTACTTATTCCCATCACACATGCAGCGATGGCCGAGAGCCGAGAGGTTAAGGCGGTGGCCCTGCTTGCAGAGATGACAATGTGGCCTCACATGTCACAGGATTCTACAATGCCTTGACATGTCTGTGTAGAACAGTGTCTTCCCCTTTTGTAGGATTGTACAGTTCCCTGTGTATTTTCAATAGATCTGCAAATGTTATTCAAAAAAATTATGATTTTCACAACAGTTGTCAACCAAGTCAACATCAGAAGCCTCATTCTAAAACATCTTGAACAATAATAATAAAATACTACTACTACTACTACTACTACTACTACTACTACTACTACTACTACTACTACTACTACTACTAATAATAATAATAATAATAATAATAATAAAGAACAATAAAAATAATAGGATTTATGTTTTGTAAAAAATGCTGTTCCATCTTCCAGTACTTATGGCCACAGTATTTGTCCAGGTGTAAAGTGGTTTGGTGGCATTGGCTGCAGCTTTGGATTTTATGAGGTGGTCTGTTAGCTGGAGCAACAATGAGCTGTTGTTACTGCACTTTTACACACATGTAGCAGCCCAGTTACCTTCCAATCACATGCATGACCAGACCCAGTAGCCCAGGGTAAGGTAATGGGCTAGGCATTAGTGCTGTAATCCAACAACCACACACACACCAACCAGTGAACGCTTAAGTGTACCGAGACACACAAATACCAGATTTTTGTAATGATACTCATCTGTTTTAACACATGTTAGGTTTGGAGACTGTCATTCCCCACATTTATTTTAGAGCCTGAAGTTTAGGTTGCCCCAATTTGTCCTGAAGTAATCCAAACCACAGTTTTGAAACTAAACCCATTATTAAAAGCTAAGATAAAGCCCTCAGGTTTATGTAAAGAAAGAAAGCTGATGTGGGAGGTGAAGCTTGTTTATTTCACTCTGACATTGTATACCAAACAGCTTTGTTGCAGGTAAGCAATCTGCATGTAGTTGATTCAGCGTTAAATAGAGCATGCTGGGGTTTTTGTGCAAGAAGAGCTATGGTTTATAAAAGTGGCTCATTTCAGAAGTCTGCTGATTGTCTGTTTATGTCACAGGCGCCAGTTGCCTGTGACACAGTTCTTTAAAATAGCCAGGCAGGGGTCACTTCTTTTTTGTTAGAAAATGTGTGTTTAATGCAGTTAAAAAGCAGATAAGTGTACAGCATGCATGAGGCTTTTGCCAGTGATGTCAAAGTAAGCACAAATTTACAGCAGAATGAGGGGAAATTAATCAAGTAAATGATCATCCATGGATTACAAATGACACAGAGTGTTACCTGTACTTTAATACATTTCTGTGTGTGTGTAGGTTAGGTTTATAAAAAGGCAGCATAAAAAAATCAAACTTATCACAGTATATTGATCACGCTGATGGATGCTTGATCCTTTGTTATTCTATTAATAATAAAATACTACAACACTAATGAAAGATCAGTACTTGGAACAAATATTTTACATAAATGTTACAATATGTTGAGCTTTAAAATATGTAGTGGCTTTTCATCACACAAACAACTAACATTTAATCTGTGTTGTACATTTTATGTAAATATACATTTCTGCATGAATATGAATCATGCCTAGTTACACTTTAAATCCAAAGACAGTGTCAGACATTATTTCTGTATTTCCAGCTCATAACAGTTGATGTAAAACTGGAATCCTTTTCATACCATTTCATTAACTGCAGATTTTAAGTCAATAGCAAACATTATGCCTAAAATACATTGTTTTCCATTTTCTAACAACAGTTTTAGTTTGTTAGTCATCTTACAAACTACAGACTAGACCAAACACTGTAAAACTATTTCAACAGAAACATGATTCTTTATATCCTTTCAGAAAAAACAACTTTTGAGTAGGGACATTTTAAAAATAAAATCACGTTTTTGCTACTGCTAATTCTACAATCCAAGTGCTTGTGTTTTTATATTCATGTCATAGTCCTGTAATCTCTTTATTTTGTTGATATTTATGTACACAACAGTAGCAACATTTTTAAACAAAACACCATAAATGGAGTCAGTCGTCTACTGTAACTATTATTAAACACAAAAAATAAGCCTTAGCGGGAAGAAAAAGTGCACTATACTGTGCTGCACAAACTGTTAATAAAAGCTGACACTTTTATTAACAATTATGAACTGCAGTGAAACGGATTGTAATAGGGGGTCATAAATTGTAAAAACAACCATCTATAGTACCGTATCATTATTTCACCTTTCTTCTTTCTTCAAATGTAGATATACTGTGTGTATATATATATATATATATATATATATATATATATATATATATATATATATATATATATATATATATATATTTATATATATATATATATACAGCCATATTACAGGAATCCCCACAGCTGCTTGTGTTTCTAATATTGCGCAGTAGGGTCACTGGAATCTGATTGCATCACCAGCACTTCATCACTCGACAGCCAACATAAACACAGTAAAAATAGATAACATCAGTCTGGATTTCTTTCATACATAGATTTATACAAGGACAAAGATTAAAGATGCAAGAGTAAATAAAAATAAATTATTCATCCGGCAACTTTTAGCGATAGAAACATTATATGTGCATTATTTCTATTATTAATTATGTTGATCTATGTAGGTGTAGACAGGGCCACAGGAGGAGAGTAGACTAGTTTGGAACGGTCCCATCAGTGTATTCTGTTACATGTAGTTTACACGATTGAGTGGAAATTATAATAATAATGCCAGTATGACATGAAAAAGTTTATTATTATATTGATATTCCAATTTGATATTGTCAAATATATTGATGAAGCTCCAAAATATCTCAGAAAAAACTGAAGAAATGTCATTGAGGATTATCATGTATCAAAATCACAAACAATTTAAAAAACATTTGAAAGCATAATGAATTTAATTTATTGTTATGAGAGACGAGGAACTTTGGGGGAAAACTGTGTGTTCGACCCAGAGTGAGAAGATGGTGATATTGAATTTTGATTGTTGGAAAGAACAAAAGCACTGCACAATCATGCTAAATGACAGTAAACTCTGAGGCTTCACTATTTGAAGCTAAAAAATCAACTGTTTAAAAAGATGTTGTTGTTTTTTATTATTTCAGCCCTGTGTGTTAACTGGTTTATGCACAATAAGATGAGGTACATTACAATGGAAGCAAATAGAATTTAGCTTCAGCTCATTCCTGTTCCAAAACGTTAAAAAAAGTTTAGATCTGTAGCTGGTTTATAATGGAACATTCAACCTACAGCAGTAAAAACAAGGACAAGTTCCACTCATCTGCTGAACAATCAACAGTCGTCTCTCGCTGATGCACTTTGAGCTAGTCAAGCTTATGTGTTCAGTGTGAAGGTGGGTGGGATTTCAGTTTATAAATATTATGCAAAGTCAGATATGTCTTGAACCCAAGTCACATATGAATATTTCATAAGATGATCTTGGTGTGGAGCAAGACATGAAATATAGAACAGGAAATACCAGGTATTAATTCCAGTGGTTAAACTGTGTGAGATGTGACCGTGTCAAACTTGGTAGGTAGTCGAAGCATATGAGTCCTTCTGTCACATCTTCATCTGCTATTTTGCAGTCCAGAGTCAATAAGGGCGATGTTCCTCTCTTTTGGAGCCCCAATTTACCAAAAACACAAAAACTTCATGGGAGTCCAAGAGACTGAGTCTAAAAGCATGAATATCTTTTATAAATCTGAGCTTTAAGCAATTCACGGTCATTTCAAAAACAATGAATACTTTACAATGGCTAATATTTGACAGGGGAGGAGTTGTCAGCCTTTAAAATTGGGTTTTCATCTCCCCTTCATCCAATGTCATTAACTCGGCTACAGCTCTCTCTGTTTAGTGGTCTCTTTTGGCGGTTTTTGTATTGTTTGGGTCCCATCTGCAATCTACACACACAATGGTTAAATAAAATCCATGCTAATCATTTGAGCTCTCATCTAGCTTATTTTTACAATTCCAAATGTCAAAGTTTCAACTTTTAGAAGTTGATTGTTGTTTTGACCCTTGAAACACAGTTTTCTAGTCGTCTACTGTGACCTTTGTCCCTTTCCCTTTTTACTCTGTTTGCTTCTGCTCCATTACTCCCCCCAAATGCTGAGATCCCTTGGCATCCTGTTACGTTCACTGGAGCTCTTGCTGCGAGCTTTCCTGGCACTCTCCTGCGCCTGGCGATATTTCTCCAACATGCTCTTATGTTTCCTTCTCAGCTTGTCATTGCACCACATTCTCTCACAGTACTCTTCCACATGTGGCAGGTTTGATGACCCGATCAGCTGCATGATGTCCTTGAACCACATACGCGACTGGCCAAATTGGCTTGAAGGGCCGGCCCTGCTGTAAGAGTTACAAGGCATCCAGGGCCTAAAGCCACCTGTTGACCGTTCTTTGTATGAGTCAGAAAGGCCAGCCTTGTCTCGTGCCATGAGTTCATCAACCGTCTCTGCTTGGAGGATTTCGAGGGTGAAGCGGACGAGGGTCTGTGTGAAGCCATGCTCTCGGGAGCAGCAGATGTACACTCCTTCATCCTGGTGGAAGAGACGGCGAAAAAGGAGGCCTTGCTCTGTAGACATCACACGATCATCTAGTTTCACCTAGTAAGACATATGAAGAGTATGTAATTATATGTGCCATATATGACAGAGCAACATGTTGATGTAAGATTTTGATATTGATTTTAACAAATAATTGATTTTGAATAATTTAAATTTCAGTTGAGAAACGGAAAATAGAAGTACTCTCAACTAGTTTGAAATTTGAACAACGACCTCTGAAAGAATGTATAGCCTTGTTTACAGTGTTAATGTAACTAAATATAATCTCTGCATCGTTAAAAGGGGGTATGATTTAATATAAACAAAATAGAGCTATAAATAATGCCATTGATAGGGTAAGGTAACATTTCCATTTCTAACCATGAATCCCCTCACATAAGTACAAATTGGATCTTTAAAACCAGTTAACTTTCTAGTATTTTCACCAACTTTTGATCAAAAAAGTAAATTTGACTGAATAAGTAACAAAGGAGTAGCAGAAATTTTAAAGTCAAAAGCTTAATTTTAAACAATTCTAAACGTCAAATACTTAACTTATAGAAAACTACCTGTTAAATTTTTATCATAAGGACAATACAATACATTGCTTTTCATCTTGTCCTATTGCTACAAAACTTGGGACTATAACAATGAAACTAGCTACAGACCATGAAACCCACTACACTGCATGAGCATAGAAAGCTGGAGAACAAGCCCCATTTTGCTACTTTCTCAGCTAGAATTTCAAGAGCAAGAATGTACTATGAAATCCAACCATTGTTAGTTTTATCATTCTTAAACTTTTCTTCTTCTCCTCTATTTTCATTTATACCTCTTTCCTCTAACTTCTGTACCCCTGTGCCAACATGGTAGTTTTGTTCGCTGGAACAGGAGTCAAATGTTTATTTGCAGAGAAATGGAGAAAAATGGTAATGCTTTAATACTTGAATGGTGAACCACTGCACCAATTTGAGTTAAGTGTTCCCTTGAACAAGGAAAACACGAGTCTGGGTGTGGGCGAACACAGCATCAGCATTTTTGTAGTAACATTTTAAATGTTGAGTGACACTTCAGCTTTCAGGGCTTGTGGTAAAGGATACATTAATTGGTTAATCCAAGGAAAATAGGTGGTAGTGCATTTTTCTTTGAAATGTAATGGTTTGATTTCAACAATCGGTCAAAATTCTGTTAAAGGGTAAACAAGTTCAAGTTCAAACACAAATGTCACATTTAAAAGTTCTCAGGCCACTATTTGCTAAAAGTTTCATTCCTTCCATTTAAAAAAAAAAATTCCCCATGTACCTACTGTTCTATATTTGTGTGAGGTGATGTTTTCTAATCATGCTTATAGCTAAAGGTCATTCATTCAACTTACCTCTTCCTTACGGTCATCACGTTGAATGAGCCAAGTAACGGTAGCTTGTGGAGAGCGAGGAATACATTCTAGGAAGGTGCTGTTGCTCTCTGTCGCATACACCACTCTCTCCTCTGTCATCTCAAACTCGTCTGGTGAAAGAGAAATGTTTGGATAGCTTATGAAGCGCTGGAATAAATGACAGTCAGACTGTGGAGTACAGCCAAAGTAATGGCCCCTGCTATGAGTTCTCTTTATGGAAAGTCATGAGGAAATTGGCGAAGGTACGGCTATGTCAGAATATTAAAATCAACCAAATCAGTGTAATATTATTTTTATTTGGATTGGTCAAACAACAAAATATGCTTAGCAAAATTTAAAGATTTGGACATGCTGTTTGCAGCCTAAGATAGAGCCAGACTACTGCCTTACAACTTTGCAGTACTTTTCCAAAGAGAGGCTAAGCAGTTATTGGCTAAACTTTTATATTTTACACACATACATCTATCTCTCAAACATATTAGAAAATCTCAAGCAGTTTCACTGGCTATAACTTGTCATTTCAACTAATTACATACAGAATAAATCTCTAACAAATACTGAATGTTAAGAAGATATTTCAGAAAACACATGAATCTTAGAATTTTACTTAAGAATCAAACTGACACCTTGGCACAAAAAACACGGATCCATCCAGGGCCCTGACAGAGGTACATTTCATCACCTCTGCTCACTCTGGAGAGCAAAAACTGCCAACACATGATCACACCCTTTCTTCTTCATGTCTCTACAGCCCAATTTTTGTCTTCTGCTTTTTATCTATTTTTCCATTTCATTTGTCTTTTAACTTACTTTTTGTGTCTTTTTGTGTAATCACAGATAACTGAAAGAATCAGCTTTTTGGTCAACATCTGATCTATTTTTGTCTGTCTCTTTCCCAATAAGTCATGTTTTACTCAGTCTTCAGTCTGTTCATTAAGTTGATTTACTTACAAAACAACTCCACATATCTGAGTAAACACTTACCATCTCCCGCTGACAAAATACCTCTCTATACATAACATGGTTACTTTTCTGCAGGCAGTGAATGTGTAGTGTTTAAACGGATGTGATGTTATGGGGCTATAATTAATAATTTACTTGTATGTTGTGATACATCTGCTTCACAACATCTGACTCCTAACATATACACAGACTGCCATCCTGGGAAAGAGACACACAGACATAAAATGTCCCTTACAAACCCAAACACGTAAAGATACCCTTCAAACATAGACTAGCATGCATTCAGTAGCCTCTTCCCATGGCCTTCATCGGTTTAGAAACTCATGTACATCATATACAAGACTGTCAATCTGGTCTCCTTTATATCCACAGCAAATAACTTGTGCGTAATGGCAACACTATTTTCTGGACATCATCCGCTTAGCTACAGCTTTCTGAAAAGAATTTTGATCAAAATTTTGATCAAAAATTCATATAATGATTGAAAGAAATGTTCATCAAATGTTCATCAATTATCATATTTCTGGATTTCAGTCATCCAGTTATGACATGAGGCTTTATTTTATGTTATTTCTGGACCTGATTACTGAATCCATTTTATAATGGATCCCAGAACCTGTAAGAGTTGTATCAGTAAAAGTGCATTAACTTTGCAGAATGCAGTACGGCTCTGTGCCTAAAAATAGTTCTGCATGACGAACAAAGAAGGCAAAAGACACATGTGCTGCTTACCACTCTGATTCTGATCCATGCACTGCAGCACAGGGTTGCCATGTCTAATGTCCTGTCTGCGGTAGCGACGTTTGCTGTTGGGTACATATCGTGCACACAGTGATCCATCCCAGGCGCAGTATGGGTCTCTTGCCAGGCAGCACTCAGCACAGGCTTTCCCATAACTCTCACAGTGATGCAGCTTCACTTGTGCCACTCCTTCTGAAGAGCCCACAAAGACGGCTTGCTGTTTAAAATGATGATTAAAAGAAGATGATTCCAAGAACTGGTTTAATTCATTGAACACATTTATGTTGGTAAGTGATTCATATCAACTTACTCTTTTTACAGATATTTCCATTGACGTAATTGGAGTTGACACCTGCAACAATAAGAATATGTAAACAGAGATATTTTAGAATGTGAGAAAAACTGAAACAAATATTTATATTGTAGCTAACTAAGCATGACGATTACCTATGTCTGATGGAGAAAAACTTACTTTAAAAACTTGAAGTTCCTCCAGTGTGACCTCTTCTGTCTCTAGACTGTTCCTACTATAAAGGGCAATCACCTTTAATACTGTACCAATGTCTGAAAGACAGGCAAAGAGAACACAATGCATTTGTATTATGTAAAACTCCTCCACTGTAAACCATCCATCCATCCATTTTCTTCCGCTGTATCCGCCGCAGCGGGTCACGGGGAGCTGGAACCTATCCTAGCTGGCATAGGGCGTGAGGCGGAGGACATTCCGGGCATGACGTCAGTGCACCGCAGAGCCACACACAAAGACAGACAACCAATTTGGGACCAGCCAATTAACCTGAAGTGCATGCTTTTTGGAGATGGGAGGAAGCCGGAGAACCCTGAGAGAACCCATGCAGACACAGTGAGAGCATGCAAACATAGGGGACTCGAACCCGGAACCGCCATGTTGTGCGGCGACAGCGCTACCCACTGCGCCACAGTGTCGCCCACTGTAAACAAGTTTATCCATATGACTCAACACAGTGTCAGCTAAAAGGATACGGAGAGTAAAAATTATCAGAAAGTATGCAAAACACTATTTAGATTTTATAAAAAACATGGGGGCGTGCGTGGGACATGCACTTCAGGTTAATCGGCCGTTCCAAATTGACCGTAGGTGTGAGTGTGTCCTTGCTTGTCTGTCTATTTGTGGATCACACTGGCATCGGTGTGTCCCATGCCTCACCCCCCCAGTCGGCTGGGATAGGGTCCAGCACACCGCGACCCGCGACAGTGGATGAAGTGGGTACAGAAAATGAATGAATGGATGGATGAATAAAAAACATGGATTCACAAACACTAACCTGTACCGATGAACATAACGTCATATTGGCCATCTTCTGCCTCCACCCGGTCCACTACGATTTGCTTTAGCTTGTAAGGAATGTTTGCCTTTACAAGCACAGGTTGGCGAAAGGCAGGATGAACCGGCTGCCACATCAAGGGATGGTTGCGTGTGAACTGTAGCACTGAATCAGGGAAGTCTTTGGTGCTTCCAAACTCTCTGCCGGGCTGGTTGGTGATTTTGCTCGGGCACTGGAATGATGGAAATATGGATAAGAATGATTTGGAAGTTCAAGGTAAAAAGGAACCTGATTATTGAAAAAAAACAAATTACAAATCAAACGGCTGTCATTAGCAGTGAGCGGGAAAAAAAAAAAAAACTGGATAAAAGTATTAACTTTAAATACAGATTTAAAGTTATGATCCTGACTTAATTGTTGGATGAAAACTCCCATTCGTGTCACTGTACTTAAGAGAAATTGAATGTGCTGCCACTAAGGTACTGCAGATCACAGATGGTTAACTGTCAAAATGAAAGCATTGACACAATCCATACAACCTTTGGGTTTGCTCTTGGTTCAGACCAGTAATTCAGAAAAGATGCCAAAGTCTTGTCACGAATAGCAGCTTTTTTCGAGTCTTCAGTTCACGTTTTTCACATGTTTAGCGTTACTGTGGATAAAAATATCAGTTGTTCTTTACAAAGGTCATTTGCTATATTGTCTCTGCTGGCAGCCAAACCCACAATCAGTAATAGCTTGTCTGTTTTCCATTGAAAGCAGATTCACCCTCTTCAAAGGAGGAGTGCCACAATATTCAGGGTTTTCTTTTGGAAACTTTTCCCTTAACAATTAAACAATGATGTAAGCATTTAAGAGACATGGATGGACTCATCATTCATATACATTTATCTGTGGTTCACAAGACCGCAATCCCAAAAACTTTGGAATAAAAAAATACAAGACTAAGAGAGCATTGCTGTACCTAAAGTTTCTCTGTGGAACCTAATGTTGATAATTTTATGAAGCATTCAAAAGACAAGAAAGAATGTATAAAAAAAATCCTGTTATTGTGAAATAATCTAAGACAATTTAGCGAATATCATGAAGGAGGTAAGAATAGCAGAAAAAAACCCCACAACTCATGAAAGGTTGACAATGTTGAGACTGAGATTCTTATTCATACGAGATTAATATAATTTTTGAGAGTGCACTTAGCAAACAAAACATTTTGCATTTGACTCTCATTGCGTGACACTGCTCTTCTAGATCATAATTCCATATGGAAGAACTCTTGTTACTCCTTATCACACGGTAAGTGATCCACACAACAGTCCTGTAATAATCTGGCTTCAATTTCAGAGGAGAGCTCTGAACTCCGCAGGGATGTTAGACTCAAAATGGTCATCTATTGCTGTATAACAACAGATTGTTCTGAGTGTGTGTAAATGCATTCCAGAGAGTGTGGAACTTACAGTATGTCTATATTAGTTTTCCAACTCAATAGATTCACTGTTCTACAAAGTTTAGTTTTTTAAAACGAAGTACTTCAGTATGACTCATGGTTCAAGAAAACTGTTCCTATATTACTTCCCAAACTAACATGTATGGTTAGCTCATTCTCATATTTTGGTTTTCTTTGACACCATAAAAACAATAAAACCAAACTTCTTTTTCAGCAAATACTTAAACAAAATGTCCCTAATTTTCACAAACATTTTTCTCTCATACACAAAGCACCATTTTAAGGTATTTCATTAACTTCTCATCTGTTTGCATAGCATTGGAATCTGCCCTGCGATAGGCCCACGATCAATCTTCAAACTGTGAAAATTATGTAGCAGCAGTTGGAATGTTTTCCATCTCCAAATGATAGGGAGAGAGAAGAGGTGAACCTAGTTGGCAAGCATTTATTCAATACCTTCATTACTGTACTTTGCATGTGTGTGTTTCCGTGTTTATTTGTTAAGCACTGCATGAACCGTGTAGGCCCTTTTGTACTACACAAAAGAAAAAGATTTATTATAGCAAACAGACCCAGCAGCAGAAACTGTCTAGCTGAGGTTCAGAATCTGGGAAAAATACCTTCCATTCTTCCATATCAGCCTTTGTGGTTGTGTTTTAACTTATCAGCGATCTATCAGTGAAAATGTAACTGCACCACTTTAAATGTTCGATGTAAAACAAACTTTTTTGCTAATCTCTCATGCGACCTAGAACTAACAGTACAGTATATTTTAGTTGTGAGACCACATGAAGAAGCATAAAATAGCACTGGAGCATGAAGTGAACTGAAGCATTTAGGTATTGCAGTAAATTAAATTTAAATAACATTTAGCCTATAAACAAGTGATTCTAGTCAGATCAGATTATGTGCTAGTATTGTTAGATTATGTGTTATAGAAATTGATGTTTTCTTATCATAGTTTTACTTTGCATAAGATTTTCTGTCTTGCTGGATGTGAGTGAAAATGCTGAAACAGACATAAAAAAAGCATCCCAATTAAGTCAATCCACTGAACTTTAAGAAAGTTCTTGAAGATGTTTTGTCTCTCATCCAAGAGACTTCTTCAGTTCTTCAGAACTGAAGAAGCTTTGGATAACCATGACCTGGATAATTGACAGCCTACACAGACATCCCAATTAAGTGAGGTATTTTAAAAAGAGTGCATGGTTCAAAAAGAACAAATAAAATTTTTCACTAACAGGAATATCTCATTATGTTCCTATTACACAACGAGCTCTGACAAAAACTTAAACATTGTGCAGAAGTGTTTCAGTCCAGAACTGGTAGGATGGTCTTCACCAAATGAGTTTTGCTGAACATTTCGAAAGCAATGAAGCGAAATGGACCCCCTCTAACATCTCCTTCCTCTCCGTCCCTTCTTCCTCCCTTCTGTGCCTTTTCATCAGCCTAAAAGACTTTCATCAGTCTTTTTTTTTGTTTCCTCTCCCTTCATGTTCTTTCTCTCTCTGATTTTCTCTCTCTCTCATGCAGTTCCAGGCCAAAACATTAATCAGAGAGTAAGGAAAGTGAAACCACAAAGGTGTCTGCTCCATTCTCACATTATTCATATTCCTTCTGCCTTCATACACCCTCCTTCACTCTGGTAATGAGGTGGAATTACGAGTGTGACATGGTCGTGTGTGTGTGTGTTGCCTAAATGTGTGTTTGTGTACATAACAGTCATGAATTACAGTGATATGGTTGAGAGAATGTGACAGAGCTCCATTGAGAGGCAGGATGTAAACCAGGAAAAGGGTCTGTACTGTTTACACTCATCACAGCTGCACTGCCAAATGCTTTGCTCTGCTTACATACAGTAGAGACTTTATAAATCATATTTTAATATATTTTACTTACAATTCTATTGTAATCCTTGTTCGTTCTTTGGCATACCATGGACTAGCACTCAGCTACCACTTCTTACAACTGTAACTGTCAACTATTTATTATTATGTGGAAGTAAAGTGACACCATCCATGTAAAAAGCAAGGATTTATCAAACTGAAGCTTAGTTCTGACTGCTTTAGTTCACCAGTCGGGGTGAATCACCTTCTGTTAATCATTTCACGAAAATTCTGAAGTAACTGAGGTGCTGTGATAATTTATGTTCTTTTCTGCACACCTAGAAAGACAACATATTGTATACTGAAAAAAATCTATATTATTGAAGGTTATAATTGTTTGCGTTGCTGATTCCTGAGCACTACTACTACTGTACATGATACAACATATAAGTACAGCACTGAATAGTTTTGGCTGGGAAGCACAAACATTTGTTTTATTTTCAATCATATTCAGATGTGATGCATTTGCTTCCCAACAACTCACCACTCCTGGTCTTGGATAAGGAACCCTGCCTTCATAGACCCCCCACTGGTAATCTGGACCCTCTTTATGGGCAAAAGGTCCATTGAAGGCTTCTCTGATGTCAGCCATACGGTATACACATACAGCAAACCCTTGGAACACATTACTGTGTGGGAGAGAAGATATACAATTGGACATGTCCTTGAATCTGACTGAATGTTAAACGGAAAACATGAATTGTAATGAAAGCATAAACATAACAGCAACAATACTTCTGTTATACAGTTTCTCTTGTGTGAAAGCCAGAAACCTGGTGGTGATAATGAACAAAGACTGCAGTTTCAACAAACAAACGAGAACCAATGCAGTTGGAGACTGCAACATCCCGCGACACCCCTGAATTCAAAATTTTACCCTGATCTACTTGCATAAATCAAAGATCAAAGCTAGTGCTCTGACCTGCTTTCATTGATCAAAGCAGTAGCTTTGATCTATGGTCTTACTCACACTGGCCTTCTCCCCCGTCTTTCTATCTTATTCAGTTTCTGAGTGTACAAAAGTTAAAATTTGATCTTGACCTAGTTTTCTCAAGGTCATCATGTAATTTTCATCCCCTTTGCTGCCTGAGTAATGTGCTTTTTGTTTCATCTTTCTATCTGCAATGGTTGCGAAGGTATTTGATGGACTAACAGACAAACACACAAACGCTGACAATTGCAATATGTCACCACTTTGAAGCGGGATGTAATTACTGATGTTGTGCATTCTTGTTATATCCCGCTTCAAAGTGGTGATGTATTGTAATTGTCAGTGTTGGTGTTGGTGTGTTCATACATTCGTTTGTCCGTTCATTTGTCCATTCGTTCATCAGTTCATTCTTCCATTTGTTCATTAGTCCACCAAATATCTTCGCAACCGTTGCAGATAGAAAGACGAAACAAAAAACATATTTCTTGGGTGGCAAAGGGGATTAAATGAGATGATGACCTTGACTGTGAGAAAACTAGGTCAAGGTCTAATGCAAACTTTTTTGCCTTTTTTTGCACATATCTCGGCAACCGGATAAGACAGAAAGATGAACAAAGGAGTTATATTCAGAGAAGCTAGGGAATGAAAATTAGATCGCTACTTTGACCTTGAAAAATTAGGTCAAGGTCAAATTTTCACTTTTCATACCTTTTTAGGTACACATCTCTGAAACCTGATGAGATATACGTAATCACAAAACAAAAAGCAACATTTTCAGGGAGCCAGAAGCACAAAAATGTGTAGGTCAGGGTAAAAGTTTGAATTCAGGGGTGTTGCGGGATGATGCAGTCTCTGACTGCCTTGTTTTTATTACATCCTGCTTCAAAGCAGTGGTGTGATTGTCAGTGTCAGTGTGTTTGTCCGTTCATCCGTCCGTTTTGTCCACCCTTCCGTCCGTTAGTTTGTCCACAAAATATCTTCACAACTGTTGCAGATAGAAAGATGAAACAAAAAGCACATTACTCAGGCGGCAAAGGGAATGAAAACGAGATGATGACCTTGACCTTGAGAAAACTAGGTCAAGGTCAAATTTAAACTTTTGTACTCTCAGGAACCGAATAAGATAGAAAGACGAGGGAGAAGGTCAGTGTAAGTGAGACCGTGGATAAAAGCTAGTGGTTTGATCACTGACAATAGATCACAGCACTAGCTTTGATCTTTGCCCTCTGCAAGTAGGTCAGGGTAAAAATATGAATTCAGGGGAAAGCAGACTTCAGAATTTTGTTTACCATGGTACGGGATGTTCTTATTCTTACTATAGTTCTTATTCTTACTCTTATCCTTATTGATTATGGGTTTGGCTTTGTTATCAGGTGGCATCCTGAAGTACTTGGCTTGATTATAGTTCAAAGTCACCAACAGCAACCACATTCCATGTAAGTCCAACACCATCATCACTGACATACTCACGGCCAGGCTAATCACTCTGCAGTAATGTAATAATGTCCTGAGCACTGGATGTCAGCAAAAACCAGAATTCATATGTTGTGAAGTTGCTTTTTAATTATGAGATAATGGAGGGTATAATGTAGGGTATTCATGTTCATAACGGGACAGCACGCTTTAGCAAATGATTATTATTTTAAGAACTTTTTAAGTCCGGCCAGCTGTTTCAAACGTTCTGTGACACACACACACACACACACACACACACACACACACACACACACACACACACACACACACACACACACACACACACACACACACACACACACACACACACACACACACACACACACACACACACACGCAGGCACATGGATAGAGAATATGTGCATATGACACCTGGAGTGTAATTCACCTGATGGTACTGAAGATCGCATAGACATCTGGGTTCCTTTCATCCTTGGTCCTCAGCAGGAAAACATCTTCTGTTTTTCATAAACAATATTATGATTTAGCATATTTGAATTTATGTTCTTATACCAACAGTTCGGGGGATGAAGTAAAGCTTAACGTGAATCTTACCGAGTTGGTTGAAGTGTGTGTCGATGCCGTGAGGTCCCGGCACAGAGCAGACCAGTCTGGCTTTAATGAAGGTACTCCATTTGTTCACCAGCACTCTCTGACCTCCAACATCATTCTAGCAGAAAACACACAAAACATAGCATATAATCTATGAAACAAATGCATATTCATTTCCAGATACCGAGTTTAATTTTCTTTTCTTTTAAATCTTATTTCCCCCCCATCATTCACAAACCTACAGAGCTATTTTCTGTAGACTGGGCCTCAGTATCTTGCCCCAGGACAAGCTTTGAAATGCAGAGATGACACTCAATCCGCTATCCTTCAGATAAATGGACAAGAGACTCTAAAGAGAGAGAGAGAGAGAGAGAGAGAGAGAGAGAGAGAGAGAGAGAGAGAGAGAGAGAGAGAGAGAGAGAGAGGGAGGGAGGGAGGGAGGGAGGGAGGGAGGGAGGGAGAGAGAGAGAGAGAGAGAGAGACGGGAAAGAGAGAAGGGAGGATTGGGAGTAGTAATTGGCTTCTTGGCATGAACTAAGAGAACCATAAGAGAAGAAATGACTCACATTCACCTAAGGGACAAAAGATGGCTGAAGAAAAAACACTATAAGACACGTATGGAAGGATAGAAAGAGAGACAGATGCAGAGAGAAGAAGGGGAGATGAAGATGTCAAAAAAAGTTATGATTTGGGGGGGGGGGTTACTGAAATTTTCTGGCACAGTCAAGCAGTCTTTTGGGAAATCCTGCAGCTGTTTGTTTGAATGTGTGTTTGCATGCGTCGTTCTTTGTGCACGTTTTGAAGGTGCATGCAACTCACATATGGTTTTGAGGGAGACATAAATGCCTTAAAGCATTCAAACTCATTTTCACCGAGGGCCAGATCAGCATAATGGCTGTCCTCAAAGGGCCAGATGTAACTTATAAATGTAACTGAATGTAACTCAGTGTAATGTAAAATAAATGTAACTACTCCTTAATGTTAAATAAGTCTGAATTAATTACTTATTCAAGTTAAAAAAACATTACAGTTGTACAGAAAAAATATATTTGTTTGTTTCTCTGTTAAAACATAAATCATTTTAATGTTTCAGGTTATGAAACCCACAGAACTCCATCAATCAAGGATCAAACTATCCAAGTGAATAAGAATAAGAATATCAAAGACAAGTAAGGACGGTAAGTATCTATCTATCTATCTATCTATCTATCTATCTATCTATCTATCTATCTATCTATCTATCTATCTATCTATCTATCTATTAACTTTTTCGAAACGTTTTTGTCAGAGTTAAAATATGCTTAATTACTGAAATGTGGGAAATGTAGTTTTGGTCAAAGCACACTTTTGACCATTTATTTATAGACACTCTGACCTTTTCTGCTCTTGCCATCCACATAAAATGATGTGGCGGGCCACATTTGCCCCCCGGGCCTTGAGTTTGATACATGTGCCTTAAAGGATGTGAAACTGAGTAGCAGATGTGGATCACAGTTGGGCAATTTTACAATGGTGTGTGCTTTGGAAGAATAGAAGATCCAAATGATTCTGTATATGATGATGCTTTCACGGTCCTCTGAGATAATCCATGCTATTAACTATCCTTAAATACATTTGCTTTGCCATGAGAATATTTTTTTTTAAGTTTTACACTGGGATGGCAAACCCATAAAACCAGCCTTCTGACACAATAGTTTTGTATGACACACTATAAAAAAAGCACCTTATTCCATCTGGAAAGGTTTTACTTTGTATTTATCTCTTGTATAATACTTTCCCAGTAGTATTGTAGGATGTAAGTCACATATCTAAATTAAGTGAAGCCCCCTGCAAAAGTTCTTGGGACTTCATGGACATTTTGAATAGCGTTGTGTAGCCAAGCTGATCATCTGACTCATCCTCAAGTGTCAGTAGAAGCTATCTCAGCCTGGTTAAAGGATTTTGTGTGTGTGTGTGTGTGTGTGTGTGTGTGTGTGTGTGTGTGTGTGTGTGTGTGTGTGTGTGTGTGTGTGTGTGTGTGTGTGTGTGTGTGTGTGTGTGTGTGTGTGTGTGTGTGTGTGTGTGTGTGTGTGTGTGTGTGTGTGTGCGAGTGTGTGTCTCTTTGGACTATCCAAAGTAAGTGGTAATTATTTCTGGGCATGATCTCACGTCATTTTTCCATTCCAGCACATGGATAAAGATATCAAATCCAGTTTCACAAATCTGCAGCACATTAACATTAATATTAACATCATGATGTATTGTATTACAAAATAAATTATGTAAACAGTATCTCACCGCACACACTCGTCCAACACGTGTATGTATAGCCTCTTCCCTGTCCTCTGCCTCCGTGGCTTTTTCAGTGAAGAAGAAATACACTTTATCATTGTCTCTGTCGTCATTGTCTGGGATTAGGTGGGCAGCGATGAACCTGGGGTCTGTAAACCAAGATATGAGAGTCAAGTTGGAAACACAAATCATAAACAAAGCATTGGTATTATTATTTTTCCTTATTCACAGTAAGAGGTTGATAAAACAGTGATGTATTACCATGGAGTAATTTGTGGTCAGTCTCTGTCCTCATAGTGGATCGACCTCCCATACTTCTGAAGATCACAGAGTCTCTGCCTAAAAAATCAGCCTTCAGTCCTGTATACAGCTCTCCCCCTAGGGAGGACAAGACATTTACAGAGATAAATACCTTACAGTATATCTCTATAAGGAAAATAACACAATTAAAATCAGTAAATAGAAAGAATGGTACCAGTGGAAAAAATGAGGGAAACACTTAAAATTGTAAAGCAACAACGGTAAAAAGAATAGAGATTGTTGAAAACAAAACGTTTGGCAGTGACGAAAAAGAAAATCATAGGTGGCGCTTGAAAGTGCTGTGGTTCAAGTAAATGAGCCAAGGAGAAGGAAAGGAAAATGAAAATTGAGAAAAATCCAATAAAGAGCACGCTGGGAAAGTAATCTAAACCTCAAACTCTAGCACACATTGCACAGAATAACCTCCACTGAGACCCCAGGCATCCACTAACTTTAAAGTGTAAAAACTCAGAAAATTGCTTTTCTTTAAACAGGAACAAACTATTTCCTGTGATGCATCAATGCACCACAGGAAAAATCTTTAGCACCCAAGGTTATCTTTTATAAGTTAAACCGGAAATCTCAGCAATATCAGGGGAAAAAAATTCAAGGGAGAAGTTCCTGTAAAATTTTCAAATTCTGTGTGTTATAATCTGTTTGTTTTAGAACAATCCGATTTACCTTTACAATTATTATTCATTCATTTTCTGCCGCGTCATCCGCTGTAGCGGGTCACAGGGAGCTGGAGCCTATCTCAACTGGCATAGGGCGTGAGGCGTGGGACACTCTGGGCACGACGCCAGTTCACCGTTGATCCACACACAAGGACAGACAACCATGCACACACACACACTCACTCCTACGGGCAATTTGTGACTGGCCAATCAACTTGAAGCACATGCTTTTGGAGGTGGGAGGAAGCCGGAGAACCCGGAGAGAACCCACGCAGACACGGGGAGAGCATGCAAACTGCACATAGCGGGACTCGGAACTGCCGTGTTGTGAGGTGACAGCCCTACCGATGTGTCAGAAACGTGACCTTTATTATTTTTGTTCAGATGTGTCCTCTTCTCTTCCCCCCGCTCTCTCACTGTCTGTCGTTGTCTTTGTCTGTCTCTGTCTCTCTGTCTTTCTCAATAACCACAATCAGTCAAGGCCAGCCCCCTGAATATTAGATCTATTTGAGGTTTCTGCCTGTTAAAAGGTGGTTTCCTCTTGGGGAATTGTTGGCTCTCTGTACAGTGCCTTGATATGGCTTATGTTGTAATTTGATACTGTATAAATACAACTGACTTGACTTCAAATTCATGTAAGTGTTTCAGAGAATGTTCAAACCCAAATAAATGTATTTAGGGTAACAGAGCTTTCATTATCTGTTGCCATGTCAAACCAGCAATATGGCATCAAGGTCCAATTTTCCATTTTTGGGAAAACAAACAACAACAACAAGCAATTGCAACAGAGAAAAAATTTGTCACTGGAAGACATTAGATATGATTGATGAAATAATTACCAGAAGAGTTATGTTTTTTTTTAAATTATGAAGCATTGAAATTAAAAAAGGAATTAAAAATTTGACAGAATAAACAAGGTTCATTTAAATTATACTGAATGAAAAGATATATCCAAAGTGTTGTAACTGAGCATTAGGCAGTTGCTAGACAGCAACAGGAACACAACAGGAACAAAATATAACTTTCATTTGTCAACAGTTTTATGTCAGCTGGATATTTATTTGTAAACTTTACAATCAGTCATGAATAAATATATACTCAGTTTAAAACATATTCTAAACATCAATACACAAGGAATCAGAAATCAGTAGGGTTTTTTTTTATAATTTGGGAGACTATCCTGGGGATTTGACAATTGACTTACATCATCTCTGTTGGCCTCATTTTTGACATCTTGTTTCCTTTTTATTTATTTTCTTATTGTAGTGTGTTCCTTGTATGTATAGGTTATACTCTGTGTACATTTGGTTGTTTGTTATTTTGCATACTTAGTACTAAAAAGGTAATCATATAACTGTTTGTGCACCACTGATCCCAAATGGGTAAAATTCACACAAAGATCATCAGTCATGGTTAGCGAGTTTCTTATAACTGGAGCATACAGTCTAGCTACGTGGTCAATGTTGCACAACCCTGTGAGAAAGGAGGAGGTCAGAAAAAATCTGCTGGATAAGCATTTCACTTCTTTAAAAATGACAAGTGGTTGCAAGAACAATCCTTGGACAAACCACTATCGTCACAGCATGTTCAAATACATATATCTATTTGTCTTTCTGTCTTTTCTCAATAGGTTTCTGCAAGCATAATTCCTCAACAACTTAGTGTTCATTGTTCTGTGTGTAGAAAGTTTATTGGAGCTGCGGTCAAATCGGAATGGGTTTCCTGCCAGATGCTGTGCATTGTGGGGTAAATTCTAAAGTTGAAAACAGCCATTTAGGAGAAAGAAAGAGGGATGGAGGAATAAATCAGTATTAATTCATAAACAAATGCCAAAATGACATTCAGAGAGAAACACCCAGAACCATTATGCACAATTCCAGATTGTGTGCATGTGTGTGTGTGTGTGTGTGTGTGTGTGTGTGTGTGTGTATGTGTGTGTGTGTGTGTGCGTGCGTGCGTGCATGTGTGTGTGTGTGTGCGTGCGTGCGCACGCATGTGTGTCAGAGCCAATGAAGGTGTCCATACTTTCTGCTAAATGGGTTAATAACTTTACAAAATATAGTAGAGATTCATTGCATGGAGAAGTGAAACATGTAAATCAGACCTCTTGGTATTTTAACTATATGTGGCAGAAAAAGAATATGAAGCATTTAAAAGTGTGTTCATGTAAGGTCAACTTTTAAGATGGACATGTTATTCTAGCCCAGAGAATGATTGGTATCCACCTCCCAGACAACGAACAGATCAGTGGGTTTAGTGCCTGTACAGAACCAAAAAGACTAAAAGCCCATCAGAAGTACAGGATTCGTTCACCCAACAGATTACAGACCAGCTGCAGTTCTCAACGCATCCCCGACATTCCACATTTAAATAAAGATTTTTTTGTGTGGCATAGGGAGAACCTTGAAAACTTTATGCAAAAAGAAGGTCATATGATACCTACTTCAATAGACCTATGGCTTTTAATTTATTCTTGTTTTATTTTTGTTTCTTTTTTCAAGCAACAACAACAAGATATAAGAAGAAGGAGAAGAAATCCAACATTCAACAAGGGTTCGCAGTCAGAATAATGGTTCCCTGAAATCTTGACAAATTCCTTAGAAATAGAAGCAATAGAACACGGGACATACCATTGAAGGTGCTCGCAAAGGGGAGGCTGGGATCATGTGGAACCTTCCCTCGTCCATTCTCCACATTTGTGGGATCCATCGTGAACACATGCTGATGAATAACACACATTAGTGTAATGTCATACCTTACATCAAATTATTTTTTTTCTTCAAGAAAAATCAGAATCACCGTCTTGCTCATACACATCAGGAACAAAAAACCAAACATGTAACAAACAATTACTATGCTGTATAAACTTTTTTCACCGTTGCTCCTGGAGAACCTAAGATGAATCATGTTCCACAGAAGTTCAGTGGGTATAGCTACACAATGGGCAGTTGTTGTTTTTTTTAACTCACTGTACAAGAATTCTTTCATTTGCCTTTTTGTTCCATTATCCACACAAACATTTGTCCTCCCAATGAACTCTGTTTCTGTCTGAGACCTACAGATGCTGTCTGAGAAACAAGGAAATGCAGGATCAGTAGATTTGAGTTCAGACATTTTCCCACCCACTTCCCAGCGTGGATCAACCCTGAGAACAGGACAGTATATCAATGACTCAGTATGAAAAAAAATTTGTAACACATCTGCATGGAACACAAACTCACTTTAAATCCACACTCGCAGAAAATACTTTCTGACGAGTTATTTGAGGGTCATAAATGTCATTCAACACATATTATGAACTAGGGAATGTAATTGGTCAACAATCCATAAAGAACATTTCTCATTGGCTGAAACAGACAGCAATCGAAAGTATGAAACAAATATGAGGAATAGACAGTGCCAGCTGTTTTTTTAAGACAAGCTGTGAAGATGATGCCAACAAATCATAAAGAATATTTTATGGATTAATATTTGAACTACTTTACAATACTTTTTCTGACTCCAGCAGGCAGGGAACAATTAAAATGACACACAGGAACTCTAGAAATATTGACCACATCCTCAAATGGTTGGACTTGTCAAGTCAACAAAACCACACAAAACACCTTTTGTTTTAAGTCTGTTAACCCTCACATCAATGTCCTCAGTGAACAGGGCTGTTTGTGCTGAAGCTGCCTTGGCGGGATCAATGTGATTTTCTAGAATACAAAAGGAAATGGAAGGGGACAAGACCTACAGTAAGATCTCTTGTTTGATTCAAGTCCATATGATTGATTTGAATGTCCTTTCAGTGAACTCAGTGTGTAAGCGCCTCTGTTCCTCTACTAGACAATGGACCATTGTTAGTGAGAGGGTGAGCCTAACTGAATGGATATCAGAGAAGAGATGATTAGAAATTTGAGGGATGAAAATACTGTAAGAAACACAGTGAACAATACCTCACACCTACATACGTCAGACCCTACATGTCCACCAGCCTTTACCAGTTGTGGACTTGCTTACCCAACAGGTCTCATGCAGTAAGAGAACATAGTTGTTTATTGATTTACAAGTAGTGATTTGAATGTTTACGAAGTCATGTGACATTAGATTGCACTTTAAACGATGAGGAAAACTAAAAACTCAACATAAAAATTGAAACCTTGTATGCGTAGCCCTTAAAAACTACAACATCTTAGTATCAATATGATCTATGAAGATTTTAATAAGTTTTGTGGTTTTTTGTTGATTTTAGACCTGGAAATCCATTTGTGAAAATGTGTTCTGACTGATTCTATGTGCGGATGATAATTGCTTTTTGTTGTCACATTTCTTTGTGTCATACAGATACTGAGCAATATTGTTTTTGTGAGCATGTCACTTTTGATTCAGTCTGATGTCATGTGAACCATTTCATTTCCCTCTGTTCTTCCATCAAACTAATCACTTTCATTCTCTATCTTGGATTTCAGCTCCTGCTGCCATCTGTTTTCTGCTCTCCATCTCTTCCTGTGCTGAACACCTCTAGCTCAATCGTTAGTCATCCTTATTCTGTCAGCACCACTTCCCCCTCCTGTAACCAAAGTTAACTTCGCGGCATGTATTCCGTATCAGAGCGTGTGACAGCTGTACAGTTGTAGGACTGCAAATGTGTGTATTTGTCATTTCATCATGATCCAGGGGAATGGTGCAGCTGATTAGTCTGTCAGTCATTTTTGATAAATTTTGCCAAGATAAACACACAAAAGAGAGAGACAGAGATTTTTTGTTATTACTAAAATCGTGTTTTGGCGGCACGGGTAGTGCTGTCGCCGCACAGCAAGGCGGGTCCGGATTCGCTCTGTGCAGAGTCTGCATGTTCTCCCCGTGTCTGCGTGGGTTCTGTTCGCATTCTCCGGCTTCCTCCCACCGCCAAAAACATGCGCTTCAGGTCAATTGGCTGTTCCAAATTGCCCTTAGGAGTGTGTGTGTGTGTGTGTGTGTGTGTGTGTGTGTGTGTGTGTGTGTGTGTGTGTGTGTGTGTGTGTGTGTGTGTGTGTGTGTGTGTGTGTGTTGTAGTGGTTGTGTGTCTCTGTAGCTCAGCGTTGCACTGGCGTCGCGCCAGGAGTTTGCCCCATCTCACGCCCTATGACAGCTGGGACCCCGAATACCCCAAATGAGCCACCCATCATAGGGCCACAGCAACGACAGGCAACCATTCATGTGCTCAAAACGACAAATAATTTACAGCAAGCAATTCATCTACTGTACGTTGCATGATTTTGGAGGTGGGACAGCACCCGCGAAGACAGACACGCAAACACGGGGAGAACATAATGTACCATCTCTGCAGAACAGTCCCAGGTGGAATTGAATGCAGGAGACTGCAAAACACCTTCCAGAAGATGGATGTGAACTGGGGACCCCGGTCGGAGACGATGTCGGTGGGCAGACCACAGAAAGATGTGTTGGAGGACCAGACTGGCAGTGTCTTTGGCAGAAGGGAGCTTGGGAAGGGAATAAAGTGTGCCATCTTCCTGAACCGGTCTACCACTGTGAGGATGGCAGTGTGACCACTGGAGGGGGGTAGACTGGTAACAAAGTCCAGGGAAATGTGTGACTATGGGCGATGAGGGACAGGCAGGGGGCGCAGGAGGCCGGCTGGGGGTTGGCGAGAAGTCTTATTCTGGCTGCAAACAGGACACACGTTGATGTAGCTGCGGACATCCTCCTCCAGCGAAGGCCACCAAAAGCGCTGCTGCAGGACATCACAGGTGCGCTGAATGCCTGGATGACAGGTGAGCCAGGAGGCGTGCCCCCACTGGAGCACATTGGAACGGAGACTAGCTGGAACAAACAGGTGGTCAGGAGGACAGGAACTAGGACTGGTCCTCAGCGGCTGCCCGCACCCTCTTCTCGATCTCCCAGGTGACGCAAGCGACGAAGAAGGAGGCTGGGATAATGGTAGAGGATTTAGGTTTTTCATCAGGGCTCTCAGGAAACAGGCGTGAGAGTGCATCTGGCTTGGTGTTAAGGGACCCCGGCCGATAGGACAGCGTGAAATTAAACCTGTCAAAGAACAGTGACCAACGGGCTTGTCTCGAGTTCAGTCTCTTGGCAGAGCGAATATATTCCAGATTGTGGTGATCAGTCCACACAATGAATGGCACCTCGGCCCCCTCTAGCCAGTGGCGCCATTCCTCCAAAGCCGCCTTTACCGACAGAAGCTCCCTGTTACCAATGTCATAATTTCTCTCTATGGGAGTGAGACAGCGAGTGAAAAAGGCGCAGCGATGGAGCTTCTGGTCAATGGTGGCGCGTTGAGATAGGATCACCCCCACCCCCACGCTGGATGCATCCACCTCCACGGTGAACTGGCGCTCTGGATCGGGGATCTGGAGGATGGGTGCAGAGGAGAAACGAGTCTTGAGGGTGCCGAAGGCTCCTTGAGCTGCATCGGTCCAGCGGAAGGAGGTCTTGGATGAGGTGAGGGCAGAGAGGAGAGAAGCGATGGAGCTGAAACCTCTGATGAAGCGCCGGTAGAAATTGGCAAACCCCAAGAAACATTGCAATTGCTAGCATGTCTCCGGGACTGGCCAGGAGGTTACAGCAGAAACCTTAGCAGGGTCTGGCTGCACTGGGTGACGGCAGCGGCTCCGGGCATAATCCCAGCTGAAGAGCGAGGTTCTCATCCATGATGCTCCCGTCAGCCCCAATCGACGAGGGCGGCGATGGAGTGGAAACCAGAAGGCATCTGGAACTTGGCGGTGATGCTTGGCCTTTCAGAGGAGGTGGGGTCAATGATGGGGCTCACCAGTATGCCTCTGTTCACTGGTGAGCTCTGAGTTTTACTGGGCACCGGCTGACGAAGTGCCCTGGCTGACCACAGTACATGCAGAGGTTCAAGCGCTGTCTTCTCTCCCTCTTCTCAGGTGAGAGGCGAATGCGGCCAAGCTGCATCGGCTCCGGATCCCCCTCACACACAGGGGCACCTGAAGCAGACAGCAGAGAGGTGGCACCGCTGTAGGCTTGGTGCGAGGAGGGCTGCGGGGGACGGGCAGGGTGCTCGTCCTTGATGTATGCAGCCAGCCCACGCAAAAAGACATCACGGAGGGCGACCAGGTTCCAGTCACACAGAGGGGCCTTAGTACGAAAGTCTATAGCGTAATCTGTGACTGAACGGCTGCCCTGGACCAGATCCAGCAGTTCTCGCCCGGTGTCGGCCCCCAGAGGTCTGGTACCAAAAACCTTCCGGAGCTCTTTGGTGAAGGACCAGAAAGAGCGACAGGCGGGGGTCCCTCTCTGCCACTCCGCAGTGCCCCACAGACGTGCCCGCCCGGTGAGGCGATTGACGGTGTAAGCCACCTTTTTTTTTTTTTTTTAATATACTGGTTTGATCCCCGAAGGGAAATTAAGAAAGCACACTCTAGCTACTGATTACAAACGCATGCATACATATTTGTGAGTACAGGCCCCTGTATCACACACACACACAAGGGGGCCTGTAGGCATGCAGGGGAGGTAGAGTGGCAGGCAGCTCCTTCTTGGTGCGCCTCAAATGAGCAATTTTGTAAAGGGGACGGCACCTTGCTCAAGGGTGCCTCGGCAGTGCTCCGGAGATGAGCTGACACCTCCCACTGTTAGCTCACCTCCGGGTATTTTTGGGGGGGCGGGAGCGGGAATTGAACCGCCGATCTTGAATCATAGGACGACCCGCTCTACCGCCCGCTTTACCACTGAGCCACTGCCGCCCTTAGCCTCCTCCGAGGAGAAGGTGAGCGGCTGGAGAGAAAAAATGATGGAACAGTTGCAGAGAAAGGCATTGCAGGTGGCAGAATCACCGTCATAACGCTCCAGTGCTCCCAAATTGGGCTCCCGGACCGGAGGTGGAACGGCGGCGATCCCCGCTGAGGCAGACGGCGGAGCAGTAGCGCCCGCCGAGGCAGGTGATGAGAACATGGCTCCCGGTGAGGCAGAAGGTGTTAGCCCCAGGTTCTGGGTGCGGGCGTGGAGACATGCCACATCACGCCAAACTTGTGCCAGGACCTGCCATTTTTCTGGTGCAGACACAACGGAATTCGCAACCAGCTGGTTAAGCATGTCCTCCATCGGGGAGATCTGGTTATCAATCTGTGCTGGATCCATTTCTGGCCAGATTGTACTGTAACAGGTCTGAGGAAGGACCCAAGTACAGCACAGACTGAGACCAGAGCAGGAATATTCCAACAGTTTATTCTGAAGCTTCGCACGGAATGGCAGCAGTATCCCAAAAAAACAGTCTCAGCAAACAGAAATCCCAGCTGACAGGTAGCAGACAAGGAAGGAGCAGGCAGGGCAGTCAAAGACAGAAGGCTGGTCAGATTACCAGGGCAGCGACGAAGAAGACGGGTCGAACACAGGCAGGGTCGAAACCGAGGGAGCAGTCCGGAGATAAATGCAAGAGAGCTATACATGACACAAAGACAATCTGGCAGAGACTGAGAGGAATGGGAGGGTATATATACTGAACAGGCAGGTGATAATCAGGTGAGGAAACACAGGTGAAGGTACTCGCACTGATGAGGTGGGAGTGGCAGGCAGGTAGAGCTGGACAGATGAGAGGAAAACCAGGAGCGAATTGTGACAAAAATGTTGAATTGAGGTCGCGGTCTCTGACTGCCTTGTTCTCTCTGTCTTTGTGAGGACTCATCAATTCGAGATGCAAAACCATCATGTACTGTTGTGACATAAAAAAAAGCAAAATGAGATATCAGTTTTAATTATTTTATACCACACACACACAAAACAGCATGACTACTGAGTTTCACTCAGCAGGAATCTACCTCTTGTCCTCCCAGTTTCCTCCACCCTTTTATCTGATTCTCCATGTGTCTATCTGCTTGACCTACTTAGATGTTACTGTTTAGATGAAGTACAGCTATGAATGTATGCAAGTATTGAGAAAAAAGGAACCTGGACCTCCTTTTTGAATTTCAAACATCCGCCAATTGTCCAAGTTTTGCTCTTTGATTCCTAAAATGGTCAATTGCTCTCATTATTGTTCAGTTAGTCACAGTAATCTAGTGGTCTGGTGTTGAAAAATGCTAAATGATGAACACTCTAAAATTTGGACTGACTTCAGACATATTAAAGGCTTGACATTCCTAATTAGATATATTGTTGTATTTGGCCTTTTCCTCACTGTCAAATAATAGCAGGGTTCCCCTTGTCACCACTCAGCTCTCACTTCAGTGACTGCTTGAGAAGCTGACTTGTTTTCTTTTTTTAATCTTTCCTTGATTTTTTTGCTCCTTAATTAAAATAAGGGAAAGACAAACAATGAAACATAGATACAGTAGATAAGAAAGAAACAGAATGAGACAGGACAACAGCATTAAGAGTTATGAGTATGATTACAGATTTATGTTACCAAGCAAAAGGATTAGAAATGGAGTAGCACTGACAGAAAAGGCAGAAGCAGAGAAATAAGAAACGTCAT
Organism: Antennarius striatus; assembly: GCF_040054535.1. NCBI lineage: Eukaryota > Metazoa > Chordata > Actinopteri > Lophiiformes > Antennariidae > Antennarius > Antennarius striatus. Next base: position 14,736,832 of record NC_090777.1, on the reverse strand, counting down.
CCATCTCTGGTTTGTAGGTCCTTGATCCAAATCCAACAATCCTGAGAAAACTCAAGAAGTGATTCATTAGCAATTAATTTTGTATTATGCTTTCAATCTTTTTGGTCTACCTGATATCCACAATAATGCTGCTGGCTCGCTGAACCTGAAAAGTGCCTCATGTGCAGCACTTAAAAAATGGTCATGGAAGTCTGTCATGTTGAGAGGAAATAAGTTACTCAGCAAGTTTCTCTCTGTGTGCCAAAAAGGCCGACTCTGAGGTAAAAGGTTTTAAATGACAAATACTTAAGTCTATAATGGCTACAGAGGCTGGTCGATCTGTGTGTGCATGCACGTGTGTGCATGCATGTGTGTGTGTGTGGGAGGGTGTATAAGTGGGTGAATCTGTGGGTCTTTCAGGACATTCGTTTTTAGATATTTATATTTGTTTGAATGTGCACATCTTTGAATCTTTCATCACGTCTGTTTGTTCCTGTCTGTATCAAATGTTTATGTTGAAGTTGGTATCATTTGTTTAGTTTGACTGTGTGTGTGTGTGTGTGTGTGTGTGTGTGTGTGTGTGGCTGTGTGTGTGTGTGTGTGTGTGTGTGTGTGTGGCTGTGTGTGTGTGTGTGTGTGTGTGTGTGTGTGTGTGTGTGTGTGTGTGTGTGTGTGTGTGTGTGTGTGTGTGTGTGTGTGTGTGTGTGTGTGTGTGTGTGTGTGTGTGTGTGTGTGTGTGTGTGGCTGTGTGTGTGTGTGTGTGTGTGTGTGTGTGTGTGTGGCTGTGTGTTAGTCTGTGTGTGTGGTCTGGTCCTCTGTTTGTCATCACTGTGTTACAGTTGTTTATTTTTACATCGGTAACACTGATTCATGCTGTTGAGTCCCTCACCCTGTGGACATCAGTATATGTGTATGTGTGTGTGTGTGTGTGTGTGTGTGTGTGTGTGTGTGTGTGTGTATGGGTGACAAGGAGTCAGATAAACACACAAGAGTTAAGACACAGATCGTATGTTAGAGCGGTGCAGGACATGTATGAGGACTGTAAGACAGTGGTGAGGTGTGCTGTAGGTGTGACAGAGGAGTTCAAGGTGGAGGTGGGACTGCATCAGGGATCAGCTCTGAGCCCCTTCTTGTTCGATATGGTGATGGACAGGCTGACAGACGAGGTTAGACAGGAATCTCCATGGACTATGATGTTTGCAAATGACATTGTGATCTGTAGTGAGAGCAAGGAACAGGTGGAGGAGAAGCTAGAGAGGTGGAGGTTTGTCCTGGAAAGGGGAGGAATGAAGGTTAGCCGCAGTAAGACAGAGTACATGTGTGTGAATGAGAGGGACCCAAGTGGAAGAGTGAGGTTACAGGGAGAAGAGATCAAGAAGGTGGAGGATTTTAAGTATTTAGGGTCAACAGTCCAGAGCAATGGCGAGTGTGGAAAAGAGGTGAAGAAGCGTGTACAGGCAGGATGGTACGGGTGGAGGAAAGTGTCAGGTGTGATGTGTGATAGAAGAGTTTCAGCTAAAATGAAAGGAAATGTCAAAACATTTCCAAAACAGTGAATAAGAATATTGCTTAATACCTTCTTTGTTTCATCTTTGGATGAAATCATAAAATGCAGTCAAGATTAACTGATACTACATGATAACAACAGCTTGCTCAATATTTTGCAATACAATGCATCCTTTCAAAACAGATGTTGTAAAACCATCCTAACCTAACGAAAATTTGACATTTAGAAGTTTTACACAAATCTGTGAGACAGATGTCAGAATAAGGCATAGGCAGAAAAAGTGTCTTTGAAAGTAACTGCGATGAAACACCATAAGGGTCAAAGGTCATCCCACCCAGAGTCCAGTCTGAGAGCTTATGGCCTCTGTCTTCTCAAGAGGTTAAGTAAATACATAGGTGTGTGTTCTCCACCGGTTCACAGTTACTTAAATAAATGAACAGGCTCCTTGTGGTGTCATCGACTCAGACAGACACACCGATGAGCTGGAAGGAGTGTCCTCACACACACACACACGCACGCACGCACGCACGCACACACACACACACACAAGGTGGTTTGTTTCTGTTTTTTCGGACAGCTGTTACAAGCAGGGAGTTGTTGTTTCACACACATCTGAACCTGCACAAATACAAACACACTATTTTTTTTATGATAAACACGCACAATCACAAAGACAGTCTTCATAAACCATGTATTTACCAATCCTTACTCAGGGTCAAAAACACAATCATTTGGAAATTTAGGGGTTGATTATAAATGTGAATGTCAGTTTAGTCTTTCCTCTTTTACTTGCACGTAAAATTAAAGTACTGAACCATCACTGCATCATTACACAAATATACACAACTAACTAAAAAAATTCCTGGAAAGCAGCTCCTGGGTTCCAAACAGCCCCCAGGATTGAAACAGGTGGTGTTATGTTGCACAGTTGCTCAGGATTGTGTTTCTACAAGTCAACTAATCCATATTTTTTTCTCTACATTTTGTAGTCCAGCAATCTCAACTGAGTATTATTACTGGAATCATAGTAGACGGCACGAGCTGAGAAAGATGTGGACTGTTTTTCATCATGTATAATAAAACCTGGAGTCCAACATCCATGCAGAGGATGACAGATTAAGAGGGAGGAAGGAAATGGCATCAAGTAGAACACATACTCTGACGAGCACATAAATTCAACAGAAAAAGAGGGAATGAAAAAATGCTACAAAGCCCCTTCTGTTCTTTATACGTACTGTATATGTAATCCACTTCTCACAAAATTCCTAAGCTTTTACTAAAGATCCAATTTCCCACTCCAACCATGTCCAGTTTGACCCCCTCCTGCTGGGACAGACAGAGCGGTATACTGGACTGCAATCCAGAGGACCTCTGTGAAATGGTAAACTACAAGCCCGTCTTAATGGCTCCATTCACTGACTTTTGTCTTTCAAATGGTTCCAAATGTGGAGCTCCGCAGAGGGTCCCACTCAACCAGGTTGTTGTGTGGAGAACCAGTCAGTGTGGTTGAAAAGAAGCACAGAGAGCGAAACTATGCGGTTGAGCAGTCGCACAGAAAGACTCATGACAGTGCTGCCCACTGAGGCTTAATGTTAAACTCCAGGGTTCTGTGCACAAACACCAACCTTTATTATTCTTCTAAAAGATAATGCATTTTGACATGGACCACATTTGTGCCACAGGCTGAGCTCCCTACACATGATTTCTTGTCTTAGTTTAGTATCATGGCTCAATACTGCAACACTTTTGAAGTCAGGTCTTCTTTTTTAAGTTACTTTTGTGGAGTTTTAATCATTGATGCATGACAGGGGCAGCCAGGTTGAATTTAACCTGCACCAGCCGCAAGAGGACTTAAGTAAATGGGGACGCCACCTTGTCTGAGCAACCATACCCAAGCTTCAAGCTGTAAACTACTGAATTATTCCTGAAAATTCTACAATATACAGTCTACAATTCAACATTCAGCAGCATCAGCTTTGTTTCAGTTAAACATACCAATGTGTATAAAGTCATCAGGCTGTGCAAAACACCAAAACATTTGACTTGACTTGAATATCAAACTAAATGTAATCGTTGCTAATGCTGGTGTAGCACTGGAGAATCTCTTGCTGTTTTTCTTGTAAGTATAAATGTCTCTGTATAGTGCTGAACTCAGGAATTGAACATAAAATATTTTACACGGTCAGCCCATTATTGGACTTGATTGGTTAGCACATTTGTCTTATGGTCACCAATCAATTCTCTAATAAATCGTGTTATGCTGCTGTACAAATTTGTGTCTGTGGGTGAATTTGGCAGGTGTACGTGTTTCCCAAGATGCCATCCCCTCTACAGTTCATCCCCAAATCTTATCTTACCTCCCCTCTGTGCCCCACATTGACAAAGGCACACATGGGCTGGAAGGCACCGGTACCACAGGCCAGGATGTGGGTGCGGTTGTAGGGCTGCAGGAGGCGAACAAAGTTGGCGCATTCTGTCTACAAATAGCAGATACACAGAAACATAACGTGATAACCTTGAAGCAACACAGGTTAGTTCATCCAAAGACAGAATTACATCTAATATTTTGAAAATCAAAGATAATCATAGTGAATTTATAATAATTCTTGGTTAAGGAATGATTCATAAATTAGGAACTGCCTTTACAGAAAAACTTGCACTCCCACACCCCACCCTCCAGGATATCTCTACATGAGTACAGGATGTGAAGATTATTCACACACACACACACACGCACGCACGCACGCACGCACACACACACACACACACACACACACACAAGGGAAGTGCCCTCAAATAAATCAAAAAGACGTAGTCCAACAGTAAATATCATCCCAATGCTGATAACTTGATTTCAGAGAAGTGAAGAATAGTAAGGTTTATTAATCCCATGTGTTTGTGGGCTTTATTAGATTAAATCTGATTGCTTCAGTGTCCCACATAGATCCTGTGTCTTTTGATTCTTGGATTTCAAGAAATGTAACATTTTAGTACTATAACACTTAATACCAGGGTGCGATTTGTTAAAATGGGATGGGAATGACGACCCCCTCCCCCACCCCCCTGGTTTTCACATGTCTACCTTTGTATTTGATTTCACCTCTTTCTTGTACACAACGTACACTTAAACACACATCAAGAGAACAATGTTATGGAAGACTGAGGAACAGAGTGCTAAGATGTTTCTGTAGCACAGAGGTCCAGAGGAAGCGTACATCAGAAGTGCTTCCTTCTTTCTGTCCCTATAACAGCAGCAGGAGGAAGCTGTTGGCTGGTGCCATTCTCTCAAGGTCAAACTCATAAGTGCACAATGAGTGTGTGGTGTGTCTCTGTTCAAACGTGTCCTTGAACATATACATGTTCAAATGTTAAATGAAATGAATTGTATTCAAGTTAACTGCCTCAGAATATTTTTTTTAACTTCCAAGTGTACGTGTGATGTGTGAATGTCTTGAACTTTGGAACATGTACATGTGTGCACTAGTCTGTCTGTTTTTACAAGTGCATGTGTGAAACGCCAAGTAAATCAGCCTAGTAAATCTGTCATTTTATGTTTGTGTGTGGCCATGTCTGTCTAACAGTAGTAGCCAATGCTTAAACAATGTGATTATTTTCTCCAGTACTTTGAGGCCTGCAGACCTGGTACATCTTTCATCAGTTTACATTATCATACTGCTCTTCCCTATCATTTAATTACAAATTGTAGTGCAAAATATATCTCCCGACATCTACATTCAGCTCTGGGAGAGAGAACATTAACGGCTCAATTTAACAGTATGTCTAGCTTCACACAGATAGACGAGGCCTAGGAGAGAGGAGCATGGACTGTTGTAATCTGTCTTTCCCAATATTTCCTTGTGACTACTGAGGGAGTTGTCCATGAGATCTGTGTGGTCAAACAGAACATAGTGAGGAATAAAAAGAGGAAAATCAAATGAAACAGATGAACTGCTGGCCCCTGCCCAGGAAATGGGGTTCTATAGGTCTGTGTGGTCCTACGTAAACTTAATGGCAATGAAAAGAGTGTTGTTAAATTGATAATTAAGTGTTTGATTCCTAAATCGGTGCCTCTGAAGATTTGTGGGAGTTGCCTTAACATCTGGACAGGATTGAAATCACTCCATTAATAGTTGGGGTCAGGGCTCTTTTGGAAACAAAAGCTCGCAGTGCTCATTTATTATGTATCAGGATACCTAATCCCAGATACTCTTTCCCAGGAACAGAATACACTGATTCAAAACTTAAACTTTTAACACAAAACCAAAGTGTTGTGTCTCAGGGGTTACAAATGTTTGTTTAGCATTAAAAAATTACATTTTTATTACATTTGCTCTGTGACAAATTTGTTATTCTTATTAACAAACATGAACACTGCCAAGACCTCTGGCAAACTTCCCTTGGCCTTTAAAGACTATAATAATAATTTTCTACTGAAGACTTGAAAGTTCAGTGTAAGTTGAAGGTTTATATCTCCTCCACTGGGCCCAGAAAAAGTCAAATAGCTGCAACACTGGAGGACGAACTGTATCCAGTCATGTGGGTTAATCAGGAACTAATATTTTGATTTAAGGCTGTTTTGATGACGAATCACTTCCAAAATATTTTTTCAGTCAGTGTGAAATTCAAACCACGGAGACAGAGACAGTGAATGTAACAGAAACAAAGAGTTTTCTTGCAGTATGTTTTTAATCATAAGAAAAATGAGCAGTGACCGCACAATTATTCATCAAAATTATGTTTAACTGCTTCATCACATCAAGCATTTAAATTAACATCAATTCATTTTTTTCAGTTTGGATGCTTATCATCTTATTTTTTCTGTAAAGTTGCTCTCCTGAGCTCAGAACTTTATGATCTTATAAGATATGATATTCCTTTATTAGTCCCACAGTGGGAAAATTTTCAATTTCCCCACTATGCATACTGTTGTTGACATTAAAGGATATTTTAATGGTTTGTCAAAAGCAAAATATAGTAAGCTTGATTTTTCTTTTCCTTAGAAACTAACTCCGGACTAGACTAATGGTATGGCCAGCAGGTCAGTTAGAACAATGCTCAATAAAGGTTTAGGACATGCAGTAACCTCAGCCCACGAGAACAGTGAGGTGCTGCTTGGAGATTTTCACTGGCAACTAATTCATTTTTGTGGTCAAAGATTTATTAAGAATGTCCATGGAACACATTGTCAGAGCTAAATATTGAGCTAAGAACAAAGAAACACATATTCTATGATAATCGACCCGGGCAGAGAACAAGTTTGAACAAGGAAAGCAGTTTCGAGTATAAACAGATAATGTTCAACACGACCAGGATATGGGGACAAAAGACCACAGTGTAACAGGAACG
>NC_090777.1:14692500-14725000 GCF_040054535.1 Antennarius striatus | reverse complement strand
TGTTGTGACAAAACGCCTGCAAGAATGCCGCCATCAACAAGGTTCGTACATCCATCATGTTTGTACACACGGGCCCATAAATATGACGTCACAGTGGTTTTCTTCGCAGGCAAGACGTCAGCATTTTTAAAAAGTTGCGGATACACCATCCACTCGACAACTCAGACCCAGCAATTTAAAAAAAATCCACCTAGACCAGGGTTTTCAAAAAGTTGCGTTTTCGTTCCGGATATCTGCGTTGTCATGTGGACGGAAAGTGTAAACGCAACAAAAAAGTTGTGTTTTCAAAAAGTTCTGGCATCGTGTGGATGGGGCCTGAGCCTCATCAAGGAAACCTGATCATTTGATCACTTTGCCATCTTAGAAAAAAGTCAATACGCTTGAGTTTTTTCCTTAGCTGCTGAGATTTACTGATACAAATACTACAAAATACTGTAGTACAAAATTATCTAAAAACATAGTCCAATTAGATTTTATTTGTATAGCTCTCAGTGACGTGTGGTGAGTTTCACTGAGGTGAGGCACCGACGTAAAAGCCAGTTCTATGAGCCAGACAAAGTGGCGTACTTGCCACTCTGTCTGGCAAAATACGCCATATTAAAAAACCTGACATTAAAAACTGGTTAAATTCATTACGAGTGGACTCAGTTCGAACAGGGCAGTTTATTTCCTGATCTGAAGTTCGAAACAGATATTCAAGCTCCAATGTTCGTCTTCGTTTATTAATTAAATAATCTTTCGATCGATCGGTAGTCCAGTCGGAGGTGAGGTGCAGCTATTTGCTACTGTGTGTCCTAAACAATTTTTAACCAGTTTTAATGTCAGGCTGCTAATTTACTGGCAAATGCGATGCTGCTTTACTCCGAGAACTGGCTTTAACGTTGGTGTCTCACCGCCGGGAATCTCACAGCACGTCGCTGCAGACAGAATACACAAGCCTGAATGCGCCCCTCTACCCCCCATAACATGTTGTTTCAGGTATCTACTACATTTGTAAATCAATTGCAGCACACCAGGCACATTTGTCTAGCAGTGACTCTGCTCTTAGAATTTCAGAAAAGGCTGGAAGTTCAGCTTTGAGGGTCTTTCATTCACCTTTATGCCAGTTTCTCCGTGTGTTTCTGCAGACTAATAGAATGGACCGTCACTAGATTTGAGATTACAGCTCTAGTTTTTGAACAAACACATGTATGTATGTTAGTGTGTACAGGCCCCTGTAACACACACAAGGGGGGCAGTACGCTTACAGGGGGAGGTAGAGTGGCGGGCAGCTCCTACATGGTGCGCCCCAAATGAGCAACTTGTAAAGGGGGACGGCACCTTGCTCAAGGGTGCCTCGACAGTGCTCGGGAGGTAAGCTGGCTCTACACATTTATACTTTTTTCATACTGCCTAAAGGACATTTTACTTTCCAGTCACAGCATTTCTCAATTGGGGACTGCTGTCATTAAACTGGACCATGTAGTTTAAGTGCATGCATTTTTCTATAAATGAGAGCTGGAAAAATTGACCACAGGAGAACTGCTCAGTGGAAGTAGACGTGGTTACAAGAGCACTGTACACTAACTTGACAAGACAGAGATTGGGAGACAGCAGTGCTGTCGAGAGCTCACAGAACAGCAGAATACAGTTTTAGGAAACCTGAAATCTGGCTCAAATCCTGCCTCAACTATTTGTGCAGATTTAAGTGGCGTCTGGTTCAAGTGATGTCTGGAAAATGGAAATTTGTGGACAATTAGAGCACAGGTGACATAGAACAGACCGGATTTGAAGAAAACCTGTAACATTCAAGTAGAATGCAAACACAGTAAAGGGAGCTATGAAAAGGGACATGAAGTGATTTAAACTGAGTGCCATAAATGAAGGCTTATACTTTCTGCTTGGTATGAAGAACTAGTTGTTCTATGATGAGAAACATCACTGGCTACCAAAACCAGTACTGTATTTAAATGTAAATGTAAAACAACCCAAAGTTACATATCAATCATTTACCTGCGGTTCCTTTCCTGTTTGAATGCAGTCCTCTCTGTTGCCAGGTAAGGGGGGCCAGTAGATCTTTGGAGGATAATAAAGACAGAAATACAGAGGACCACAAATCAGAAAAAGAAGAATTATGATAAATTACCTCATAAGTTTGGAGAAGTTTTAACCATCTTTGCTCAAAATGCAATTGATTTGTTGATCCCACATAGAGTATGCATGACTCTGGTAATGCAATCACAGAATTATAATGAGTAATTGTGTTCTTAAACTTCAGTTATTTTCCATGCACATTTAACTTACTATCAATTAGATTAAAATTGAGGACAGCACATCTTCTAAATGTTAAACAAACAAAGGCTTCGGAATAAAGCCTTGTTTGAAACATGACAGAGTCACTTATCATTCCTTGTATCCCATATTACATACTGTAAAGCATAAAAGGCTTCCTAAATCCAGCAGCATCTGGCCAAACAGATCATTTACATTTCATATCAACTGTTTGGATATGTTGTCTGAGAATTTTGTTTCCCACAATTGAAGTGAGAGGAATTTCTTTTGTGTTGCTCACAGTTTTAAAGAACATTCACAATAAATCATCAGCATTGTGGGTTTTTAGGCAACAATATCTTTTTTTTTTGGAAATGAAAGTTGATGTAAATCTGGCTATGCAAAAAAACACTGGATAGGTTTTCATATGAACTAGAGGAAGAATGGTCAATAGATGTGGAATGAATCAAGCTGTTAAATTATGGTACAGATGAAGGGCATTCCTGCTTTCTGTAGTAATTTTTTTTCAAAGAATTTCCCTGATTACTAGAAAAAAAAGTCTTTACACTTTACAGGAGTGTGTAGACTCCAAAGCCAGAGTGTGTACTAGAAATTTATTTTCTGTGTTTCAACACAATGTTGAGATAACAAAAAAAGTTATTTTTATCCAGACTGACCAAGTATCCTGAAAAGAATGTCTGAACCTTAAGAAAAGAAAAGTTAAATCTCCTTAACTCAGTTTTCTCTATATAGCTAAATTATACAGAGTCCATAAGCATTGATCTGTTTCAGCCAATTCAACATGGACAACAGACTAATCCCTAATAATGATATAAAATCTGTAACAAAGAGATCTATTTTCAACTCTTCCTGTTGCTGTTGAAGAATTAGGACAAAATATCAGATATGAAGACACATTTTTGCACAAAAACCTATAAAATGTCTATTTGTTGTTAGTACACCTTTTATTCAACCAGTTTTGTGTGGTGAAACCTAGCAGCATAAAATGGACACCATTGCATGTTAGACAAACATCTTTATCTCCACACCATCCGATTGAGGTATGTACATTTTTGTTTGTTTGTTTGTTTGTTTGTTTGTTTGTTTGTTTGTTTGTTTGTTTGTTTTTTATAAAATCTGGCTTAAAGTTGTGAGATTATATTCAAAAGATCATCTGCTTCATCTCTGAAACAAATGACTGTGGGTTTGAAAGGATTTCAACTGTTTCTTTGTCATGATACTAAACTTACATGTATGTGCATATCAGCATGCCTTGCACACAGTCAAGGTCAAAGTACACTGACAGCATGCATGACTGATATACTGTGAAATTAGTCCCTGCCCAAAACCTACCTAGAAGCGTCCTCAGTTTGTGTGCTGTAAAATTCAATCCATTTTACAGCTATGCACAACATATGAAGTATGGCCTATCTTCACCAGCTTACCATGGTCCTCTTTCTCTTTGAATGTTCCTCGACATGGCAGCATGTGGTATTGTGTTTTTGAAGCGCTTTTAGTGTTCAATCAAAGCTATAATTCATTTTCCTGTCTGTGAACTTGGAACATTGTTTGCCAACAAAATGGTCCTGAACAAAGGCTGTACTTTTAACTTCATGCTGATATCACAGATTTTAGTTCAAATGGACTAAACACGGCTTTTGAATAGGTGGCAGCTATTAACGGTCAGCCAGAACCATAAAACCATCCTCAAATAATATCTTTGTTCAAGTGCGAGATGCCCCACAATATGTAAATATGTACAGTGTATGTTACACATCTAAATTATGATTATAATGAGAGACACTAAACTACTGCTTGAAAGTTTTCAACTCAAGTTTCATTTGATAAGAAATTAATGTTCTGTCATTGTGAAAGTCAGAATAAAAACCATTCCCTTGAATGTATTTTGGAAATGTCTGAGAGACCCTGTAGCAACATCATGCTGTGTGCTGATGCAAGTAAAGCATGTCAAAAATGGAAAGAGTTATTCTATGAGATGATTTAGAGGTGCTGAGTCGCCTGATTTAAACAATAGACTGATGTGTTGTAAGAACCATCTTTATTATTGGAAACATTCAACCCAGCATCTGCTTACAGGCAGATCTCTGTTGTTACATTTCATTACACTGTAGGCTAACATAACCAAACCCTGAGCAGATAAAATAGCTTAAGATACTGGGTGTGGCAACGTCTCAAACGCAGCAACAATATTCTTGCCCCAAATGAAAAAGGACTAGTCATAACTATTTACAAAGGGAGAAAGTGGAACATCGACTCCAACGCCAAACATTTTCATGAACTTAAACAGCAGCTTTCATTAATTGTGCTGCTTCCCAAGTCTCATTCAATAGGAGCTAAATCCAGTTTGAGCAAAAACATACTGGGTTCACTGATTCAATGCCATCTGACTGACCAAAGCCATGTGTCTAGAATTACACTTCATTCTCTTTTCCAATTTTCCTACAGTTGGTCAGAGTTACAGTGGAAAAGGTGACAAAGCACAGTTTTATGTCATAGAAATGTTGTAAACTCTGTTGCAGTTTGAGTTGGAAAACAATGTATTCTTGTTACACATTTTTTCCAGTAGTTTGAAAGATCACTTTGATTGTGAAACCTTCCTGAGTGTAAACTCAAGCTTCAAATGTAAACCAACCCTCAATCAAGGAACAGTGAAACATCAAACGTCAAACATCAAACGTTACAAACCATTTTTTTCCCACCTGGACATTACGTTTAGTATAACATAAGTTTATTGTAAGTTAAAGATGAAGTTGTCTCATGTTTATTTTAATCTTTACAGAATGAAAAAACCTAAGTAAATCTATGGATAAGTGGGTTTTAGAGGGTATTTCATGTTAGTTGGATTTTGCGCAAAAGCTCTGTGCTTTGTTTCATAGTGACGCTTCACGTTATTAATTAATTAATTCATGCTACGTGTTCAGACCATATGAGGTAAAATGGTTTTGAACTGCCTGACGGAGGAATAAACATAAATGTCATCCACTCATTGTTAACCAGCGGTTTTCCTCATTAACCTCACTTCGCTTGGAGCTATGCTGTCTCCCCTCTTCTGTGCTCCGCTGTAGCGAGCTGTCTCACTTCCCGGTGCACTGACAGTGCAGGGCAGACAAACAATCTGATTGGCTGAACTGAGTGGCGCTATTACAGTATTAACTGGAGGAGCAGCGCCCGCTGTCTGTAGCCGCAAACTGCAAGTACAAATGTGCCAAGAAAATCTACTCTCATGAATTTATCATGAAGTGGTCACGGGTCCGGACAGAACCATCATGCGGTCCGGATCCGGACCGCAGTCCGCCATTTGGTGACCCCTGCTCTATGGAGAGAGAGAAAGAGCGAGAGAGAAGAGGAAAATAAAGGCGCACCAGATTTTTTTCCCTAGTCGCACTGGTGCTCCCAAATATATTTAATAGTCGCACTGATAAAAATTTGGGCGCATATGCGACCAGACTGGTCGCAATTTCGAGCCCTGCTGTAGCCTCACTTTTCCACTTGGGTCCCTCTCATTCACACACATGTACTCTGTCTTACTGTGGCTAACCTGCATTCCTGTCATAAGCTTTCTCCAGATCTACAAAAACACAATGCAGCTCCCTCTGACCTTCTCTGTACTTCTCTATCAACATTCTCAAAGCAAATACTGCATCTGTAGTACTCTTTTTTGGCATGAAACCATACTGCTGCTCACAAATGCTCACTTCTGCCCTTAGTCTAGCTTCATCTGTTCTTTCCCATAACTTCATTGTATGGCTCATCAGCTTTATTCCTCTGTAGTTGCCACAACTCTGCACATCTCCCTTGTTCTTAAAAATGGGCACCAGCACACTACTCCTCCATTCCTCAGGCATCTTCTCACTATCTAAGATCCTGTTGAACAACCCAGTCAGAAACTCTACTGCCACCTCTCCTAGACACTTCCATACCTCCACAGGTACAGTATATCATCAGGACCGACTGCCTTTCCACTATTCATCCTCTTCAGTGCCCTCCTCACTTCATCCTGACTAATATTTGCTACTTCCTGGTCCACAACAGTCATCTCTTCTAGTCTTTGTTCTCTCTCATTTTCCACGTTCATCAACTCTTCAAAGTACTCTTTCCCTCTTCCCATCACACTACTGGCACCTGTCAATAGACTTCCATCCCTATCCTTAATTACCCTAACCTGCTGCACGTCCTTCCCATCTCTGTCTCTCTGTCTTGCCAACCAGTATAGATCAGTCTCTCCATCCTTACTGTCCAACCTAACATACAAGGCATCATAAGCCCCTTGTTTGGCCTTTGCTACCTCTACTTTCACCTTACGCTGCATCTCCCTGTACTCCTGTCTACTCTCCTCAGTCCTCTCAGTGTCCCACTTCTTCTTAGCTAACCTCTTTCTCTGTATACACTTCTTTTAGTGTCTCCAGGTGTTAGTTTTTGCAACATTTAGCAGTTAACTAAAGCATGATGAAGTGCAATTAAAAGCTGGATTGTGTCAGCCACATCTGGTTGTTTGTCTGTAGAAATATTCAGATCAGCTGTTTAACTGCTTGATCGCTTCACTTCTTGCCTTCAAGTAGAATTTGTTTATGAATAAAGCACTTGAGCACAGAGGTCTGCTGATCTCATATTTTTCATCTGCAACAGCGATGATAATGTGATAGCACACATTCCCCTGTCTCAGTCTTTGTGTGTTATGATATTGGAATGTGGTCACGCTGTTAACACATCAGACTTCTGGGTCATAATTCATCCCTCATGTCCCAGAAGCACAACTGTGTTTAATAGGCCTTAATGACAATTTATGCACAGATGGAAAATCTGGGTCTGATTTATGACAAGCTCCACATTCACAGGTGTTCTTGCACTGTGAAGCTTGTGAGCTAGGAGACATGTTTTGGCAAAAAAAATTACAACAAAAAAAAGCTGGAAATTACATTTTATTTCTTGTATGAGAACCAGCAGATGACAAGTCACAAATTTATGCGAGAAAACATATGTGCAATTCATTATATTTAAAATCTTTTTTGAGTTTTTTTTTAAAAAGTTGATTATTTTAGTAGTCTGAATATTTTATTTGAATATTGTTCTAACTGTTTTCTGGGACTTTTTCAGAAAAGCAGTATTAGAAAAATAAAGACCGCTCAGGTTTGACTCAATGTTGTTTAGTGATTTATAACAGAAAGTGCTTAAACAGATGTTCTGTAAGAGGGGATTTCCAAAAAAAAATTAATGCTTCCCATATCTCTTCGAGCCATATATCATCCCCTGCAGAGTGAAGCCCCTCACAGAGCCACTGCAACTTAAATCAAAATGGAAAGATGAATGTGGACTTCACTGTAACCAACCTCTCGCGAAACATCCATCAGTGGAGCAGAACACACTCCAGTAAAATCTTCACCTTTAACTGATTTTACTGTCATAAAAATACTCACCTCTTTAGACTCACTGCTAGTAGGTCCCAGCAGGAGGGAGTACAGGACATCCTTCCCACCCAGGAAGAGGCGGTCACGGTACTCATCCAGGAAGACTGTGGTAAGAGAGAGATGGCCATGATGGCCGCTGAAGACAGAAGACCGGTTGGTGGATAGCAGGTCTGAATGGAGAGAAGAGAAAAGGATGAGAAATTTTATTCAAATGTATCACAGAGGTCCAATGTTAAAAGGAAGCAACATGAGAACCTAAAATTAGAGGGGAAGTAAATATGATGATTCCAACTAAGTTTGATTTACTACTGGACTAGGACTAGTCATAACTATTTACAAAGGAAGAAAGTATTCTATCCACACCCGGTTTTTTAATTATAATTATAATTATAATTATAATTATAATTTTAATAATAATAATAATAATTATTATTATTATTATTATTGTTGTTGTTGTTGTTGTTGTTGTTGTTGTTGTTTTAAGTGAAAAAGCCCCACGATAGGCTGGTGTCTTATCAGGGGTGTTCCCAGCCTTTCGCCCATAGCCAGCTGAGACCCATAAGTAGATGAGAAATCAAAGTTGTTGGATGGATGGATGATGGATGATTGATGAACTGACACGTTCAAGTGTACAGCAATAAGTTGAACATGAGCTGTCAGAGAAGGACATACAGTATTTCCCTGGCCTGTTAAAACCTGTGCATTGTACGTGTTCAGGCTGTATACATTTTCAAAAAAACTAGTTAACTGAAGAATACTTTACTAATCCCAAGGGGAATTTGGGTCACAGACATGGTATGAACCCATGATCCCCAGTTTACGAGACCAATGCCTTACTACTGTACTTGGCCACTGTGCCACTATGCCTCAACACACTAGTTCAAGTGTTAAGTCTGGTGTAGCTTCTGAGTGTAGGATATGAGATGCAGAAAGGATCACTGATGAAAAAACAAGCTATCAACCCCCAACACCCCACCCCCTCTCCTCACTTTATGTTGTGGGTAAAAAGTGCAGATGAGGGTCATATTTGTTCTCACAGGCTGCATTGATAGTTTTGGCATGTTTTATAATCAACATTGTAAAAACATCAAATAACATCAAATAACAGGATGTCAAGTTGGGACTTTTGTTTGTTATGAAGTGTTTAGTGATTTCTTATCCACACACAAAATGAATGAACAATGGGAAATGTTTTTTGTCAGATTTTTATTAAAAGGATGGAACAAGAATGTTTCTCATGTTTTCATGGCTTTGTTAAAATGATTACTATTCAGACACTCAGACATTTTAACTTGCTGTCTTTATTATGTATGCATTTATGATCAATTTATTTACTGTCTTTAGTCAAAGTCAGGTGTGTTTATATGAAGCTGTTCCTGCTTTCTCAATATGCAGTATCCGTCTATTGTATGTCAATGATTAGATGCACTATGTCCCCGACATTTCCTGTGTTTATTAATCTATTTTTTGTGATGTCATTACACCCTAATACACACACTAAATCACACAAAATACACACCAAATGGCTAATTTTGGCAGTTTAAAGAGCAGAAAATAAAGCCACACATTTTCCTTAGGATTTTTCTCTTTATTTTATTTCTCCTTTAATTTCTATAGAAATTCCATGTGTGAATCCAAATTTAACGTATTTTTGTTTCAGCACCTGCTCTTGGAAAGTTGACTGCTGCTTGTTGAAGGATGTTGCCAGAAAAGACTGGCAGTACCAGCCAAGACAGGAAATATAAAACCATAACTGGCTACGTAATGTGATGACAGAATGTCATAAAAACTGAATATTCAGCAGCTCTAAACAACCTGAAACCGCTACTGCTGAGGTTCTGAGGTCCACGGCACACACATAGAACAGTGTGTGTGTGTGTGTGTGTGTGTGTGTGTGTGTGTGTGTGTGTGTGTGTGTGTGTGTGTGTGTGTGTGTGTGTGTGTGTGTGTGTGTGTGTGTGTGTGTGTGTGTGTGTGTGTGTGTGTGTGTGTGTGTGTGGGGGTAGACACCAGCCTGGCAGCAGCGTCAAAATGAATAGATTGATGCAATATTTCTGCAGGAGTTGAACACATCGGTTTAAAGTCAGCGAGGCGTGTGGCATTTCTTTAATCCTCCCTCTCTCTTTCACTCAAACACACACACACACACACACACACACACACACAGGGAGAGAGTGAGAGAGATTAAAACAGCCTCACCCTACATTCCCCTTGTTACCACTTTGGAATACCCTCTCACAGTTAAAGTAGAACACTTTCAACAGTTTAACACTTCATGATGCCTTCACCACAGTTACCCCTTATGGTCTTTTAAATTAAAACCAGAAACAACTCTGCTGAGACATTCTCCTGCACTGAGGCCAACCACCATTAAAACCTGGTAAATTTGTTCCTCAGAAGACACCAATTAAAAATGGTGTTGTAAGAAAGAGTTCATGCGGGGTGGGTGTAGTGCAGGAAGAGGAAAACCATGGGGAGAAAAGGGAGGAAGACACTGCAGGTTTCAGCAATTGTTCGAAAATCATAGGCAGAAAAAGACAAAGTCATGTATAATGGATTTATTGTAAGCAAGAAACTTTGCTTAAACGGCAGATGAGTTTTACTTTGGAAAGTGAAGATTCATGATGCTTTCTCTGATTGTATTGTATCGTTCTAGTTTTCCACATTTGGTGGAGGATTAGTAGAGTTCCAACAATGCATGCTAACAATTAAAGTGACAGACATTTCACATTATCATTCACTGATGGAAAAAGACACACAGGAAGCTCTTTCTCAGGTGCAAGGTCTGATGTGTGTCAACCAAACAGCTCATCACACACTGTCAGACTGTCTCCGGAGGTTCAAAAATTTCCACGCAGCCCTGAGCGGTGATATGACCTCTGGCTGATGAGTGAGTGTTGAAGAACAACTTCTGTCATGTGCTGAGGACTATAACGGATACAAATAATCGAAGCTCACCTCCATGTGTTGACAGGAAAGATGGTAGAAAATAGATTTTATCGAAATTCTAGGAAATGCTTGTGAAACTTTGTAAATACAAATGTGACATTGCACAGACCAGGAATAACAATCTTTTTGGGGGTTTAAAATATATAATGTCAGATTGATAAATAAAAGAAATATAGCATCCTCATTAAGTGTACCCCTGGCCTTCATGCCTGCATGTGTGTAGTCATAAGCAAAAGGCTAAAGACAATAGATTGTCTGGCGACTGCAGGCATGTCACTTTGAATTCTATTCATAAAGTTCCAGTTCCTGAACTCAATCATTTAAAATGATTTCATCAATTGTTTAAAGCAGTAATTATGATATTCTTTCTTTCACACACCTTTTGTTTCTTTTAGTTTGACGTTGCAACCAGTTTCAATGGATTCAAGCTTTCAAGGTTAATTCATTATGTCTGTCTTCTTTCCTTCTATCTGCTATCTTGTCAACAGAAATCCATGAAAACCTCCACCAACAAACACACGCACACACACACACACACACACACACACACACACACACACACACACACACACACACACACACACACACACACACGGAGGTTAAAGGTGAGCTAACAGCTTCCATATGTAGCTTGTTATCACTCCAGCAGCTCATCGCCTCTCAGTGGTAACCACACCACCGTCTCTCCTCTCACCAATCTCTCCATCTTCGCTTGCCCTCCACGCTTCTTTTAGCCTCTCCATATTCTCCATCATGACTCTCCTGTCTATCCAGCTTCCTCTCTGACATGTGTCCTCTTGAAGTCATTTTTAAATATGCTTTCATTGTCATTCCTGTCCACTTATGTCTTTCCTCCACACCCATTTGCTTCCATACGATTGTCTTTTATCTCTTTTTATTCATGTTGTGCCATAATAAATGACATCTAATTGATTCCTCACAGCATCCATAGGGGTTTTTCTTACATCTGTGACCAATGTGTAATTTCTCCCTGAGGGCAGCATGCCAGTGCAGTATTGACGAACAGCAGCCATTTTGAACCAACAGTGACATGCGAGAGAGCATCTGGTTTCATTAGACACATCAAACCTCAGCGCACGCATAGTTGAGTCTTTGCCACTTCAAATATAGGTAAGCTGTAATTTACTTTTGGATTGTTTACCATGTCAGTGTTCCACTTAGTCAAGATCCCCCAGTGTCTGTCTAATCTGGGAGTCAGATACAGTATACAGTGTTATCACAATCACTTCTGCTGCTGTTGAAAGAAAACTTGTGCCAGATTTCTCTTTCATCTGAGAGCTTATATTGTTTGGTCCAAGCCCTTCCATCAGCCAGATATCACTGGAGATAAGGAAAAAAAATCCAGAGTGACAAGTGAAGAGCACTACATTGAATGAAAGATTTTTTTTGCATTTGGTGAAGAGAAGCAGTGCAGTGGTTTAAGATGAGATTCATGCTGACAGGTCTGGAAACAAGTGATGGTGAGTTCATGAGGAAAGAAAGAAAAGAGAGAATTAAAAAAGTTCACTCCACATCACATGCTGTCATCTGTAATGTACAAATTGGGCAAAAGCAGAGTACAAGCTGTGTTAACCAGCACACACACACACACACACACACACACACACACACACACACACACACACACACACACACACACACACACACACACACACACACACACACAAACACATACAGACATGTACACACACGAACACACACAGCTGCAGCAGTGTTATATAGGGTTGAGTTGGGTACTCGTTTCAGACGAGTATCCGGTACGGATAACGCATTTTTGACGAGTACGAGCACAGCACAAATGAAACTCGTCAAATCTCACGGTCGAAAAAACATCATAACTGACTGTCTTCACACTCTGTGATTGGCCAGTCACACACAGCTCCCGCCCCTCCCTATAGAGACTGCAGCCAGACACACACACAGACAATGACTGATCTCTGCGTGGCTTCACTGTAGCTGATGTTGCTATCCTTAGATTTTCTTCAGCTTGCCTCTATTTCGATCTATTTAGGGTTACTTGGTGAGCTTATTTCTTGTTTTGTTTTGTTGCATGTACGTGGTACATTTGACCACACAGCTGAAAACTGCTCGTGTCGCATTGGTCACCACTTTCACTTGTCGTTTAACACCTTAACACTCGGCCTCCCAGAATTCTGCATTTACTAAAATTCTCGTAGGCAGTGATTGTGACAGCTTAAACATTATTTGTATATAATATGGATTATCATTGAAAATATCTAAGAATAAATTGGTGGAATATATAAAAAACAAATCAGGACACTAAATTAAAACTACAGTATTATGATTGAGCGTTGTTGTTTTTTTACTGAGTTTTTATTCAACAATTAAACCAAAGACAGGGAGATGTACACACAAGTGATAATACAAATTAACATAACAGTCAACATAATGTTATACAGTAAATTGAATGAAAATAAACATTCTAAAAAAGAAAGTGAAAATGTATTTATATATATATATATATATATATATATATATATATATATATATATATATATATATATATATATATATATATATATATATATATATATATATACACACACACTCACCTGCCACTTTATTAGGTACACCATGCTAGTAACGGGTTGGACCCCCTTTTGCCTTCAGAACTGCCTCAATTCTTCGTGGCAACAAGGTCCTGGAAGCATACCTCAGAGAGTTTGGTCCATATTGACATGATGGCATCACACAGTCGGCGCAGATTTGTCGGCTGCACATCCATGATGCGAATCTCCCGTTCCACCACATCCCAAAGATGCTCTATTGGATTGAGATCTGGTGACTGTGGAGGCCATTTGAGTACAGTGAACTCATTGTCATGTTCAAAAAACCAGTCTGAGATGATTCCAGCTTTATGACACGGCGCATGATCCTGCTGAAAGTATCCATCAGAAGTTGGGTACATTGTGGTCATAAAGGGATGGACATGGTCAGCAACAATACTCAGGTAGGCTGTGGCGTTGCAAAGATGCTCAATTGGTACCAAGGGGCCCAAAGAGTGCCAAGAAAATATTCCCCACACCATTACACCACCACCCCCAGCCTGAACCGTTGATACAAGGCAGGATGGATCCATGCTTTCACGTTGTTGACGCCAAATTCTGACCCTACCATCCGAATGTCGCAGCAGAAATTGAGACTCATCAGACCCGGCAACGTTTTTCCAATCTTCTATTGTCCAATTTCAATGAGCTTGTGCAAACTGTAGCCTCCGTTTCCTGTTCCTAGCTGAAAGGAGTGGCACCCGGCGTGGTCTTCTGCTGCTGTAGCCCATCTGCCTCAAAGTTTGACGTACTGTGCATTCAGAGATGCTCTTCTGCCTACCTTGGTTGTAACGGGTGGTTATTTGAGTCACTGTTGCCTTTCTATCAGTTCGAAACATGCTGGCCATTCTCCTCTGACCTCTGGCATCAACAAGGCATTTCTGCCCACAGAACTGCCACTCACTGGATATTTTTTCTTTTTCGGACCATTCTCTGTAAACCCTAGAGATGGTTGTGCGTGAAGATCCCAGTAGATTAGCAGTTTCTGAAATACTCAGACCAGCCCTTCTTGCACCAACAACCACGCCACGTTCAAAGTCACTCAAATCACCTTTCTTCCCCATACTGATGCTCGGTTTGAACTTGACTATGTCTACATGCCTAAATGCACTGAGTTGCCGCCATGTGATTGGCTGATTAGAAATTAAGTGTTAAAAAGCAGTTGGACAAGTGTACCTAATAAAGTGGCCAGTGAGTATATATTCTTGTACATTCATACATACATTAAGTTCTATAGCCTTCATTTCTGGTGCCCATCTTGACAGAAATGTCCCTGTTTTTAGTTGTAATTTTGCAGTAATTTTCTCCATAGTGTACTATACACATTTTTGAGTCTCTCTCTCCATTGTGTTCCTCTAGGGGGATGTTGGTCCAGCCAAGCTGCCGCCACACATGCCTTTGCTAACAGGAGTAGTATTCTGAGTAAATAAATCAGATCTTTGTCTATCATATTAAAATATCACCACTGATAACGTCTTTACTTCTCTTGAACTTTCCAAAGCACTAAAAGCCCAGAAAACCAGTCTGTTTGGTCCGGTAATATAAGAGAGGACACAAGAGCTTTCTTCATCTTTAGAGGAGCAAAGGGCCCTGCACACTAAAGAGTGCTGAAATGTGACAGTGCAACCCCAACAGTCTATTAATGCTAACCAAGGAAGAATACCCCCATTCTAATCAAAATCCACACGACTGTCAACATCACAAGTGGCCATGAGGCTAAACCAGAGATTGTTATGTAGAGTACCACAACAGAATCAAGGTTGGAGTAGATGTGCTTGATCAAATGGGAAGGAAATATTCAGTGTAAGCTCCTACATGATGATGGCCATTGGTGGTTTCATAATATTCTTAACCTGATTGCCATGAATGCTTCGATCCTGTTCAAGAAATGCACCAATAAGATGATGTCACAAAGGGAACCTCATAATGCGACTCAAAAAGGAACTTTGCTTAGGACACATGAAAGCAAAAGCCTGACAAATGATGATGCAGCAGAAGATGGAGAGGAGAAGGCAGTACCAAGCGAAAAATGTGTAAGAAAAATAAAGCAAAGAATAATTGTGTCAAATGTCATAAAGTAGTGGGAGCTGCACAAGGAAGGTACAGGTTACCTGTGTTGATTGTGAGTGATTAGGAGCCATAAGCAAACCACCTTGTCATCGTAAAATCAGTGTCTCCAGCTGGCTGGTAGCCATCACAGCATTTTGGCATGTTCATAATAGTTAATTATTTTCATTGTTCAGGTTAAATGATGACACCAACCTATTTTGAAGTAGGAGACATTTGTTTATATTCCACAGTTACATTTTTATTTTATATCAAAGTTCGACTTTGGATGTGAAATTGCAGAGAAACTATGTTGTGTCAATTTAATAAATACAACATCCAATCATTATAGTTTTAATTTAGTGTCCTGATGTGTGTTTACCTATTCCACTAATTTATTCTTGGATATTTTAATGATTATCCAAAATATATACAGTACAAAACATGTTCGAGCAGTCAAAATGACTGCCTATGGTAGTTTTAGGTAGTAATACTCAGATCTCTTTAGTGTTTTGAAATTTTAATGATCAAACAATGTCAGAATAAAATATAAACACATTTAGGAAAAGTCAAGCTCCTATTGGTACATATGTTGTTTTTTAAACCAAGTTATGACATTGCACATTTTGAAAGCAGTCAAAATGACTTCCTTGGTAGCTCTAGTGATAATCAACATTTTTTAACTTCATGTGAAAAAAATAGGGACAAGAACATTTGGTGGTAAAAATAAATAAATAATTTTAAAAAAGCAGTTTGATCATAAAAAAAGAAGAAATTAAAGTTATGTTGAGTATGACAACTCTTGTTCATGCATACTTTGCTGTAGTTCATATTTTTCTATTGCATGCTTTGTATCCATTTATGCACTTCTTGTTCTGAGCTCCTAAAAAACTTGTTCTGTAAATAGTTCCTTTACTATTGTGATCAAAAACATTGCATCTCAATGCTGAGGCCGTTCTGTAAATATTCATTCTCACACTTAAGAATATTCATGTTCTCAGTTCATAAAAAACTTGTTCTGTAAATAGTCCTCCTACCGTTTTGATCAAAAACATTGATTTGAATCTCAATTTTGAGCCCCACCCATTTCTGGTCAAACCACACCCACTTCCAGTTTAAGTCCGGCCCATTCTGAGTACAGATAGCGATACAGATAATTTAGATGGCTGAACAGACACAGATACCTAGTGTTATAACTGTTCGCTCAGTGTAAAAGGGGGACACATCTGAACCCTATTAGACCCCCTGTAGCACAGGGGGTCTAATAGTGTTTTGTTCTCTAAATACTGACTCTTTGACGTGTTGCTTTAATGACACACAAACACACACTCTTGCACTTATACAGACCCCTCATTACACTACTGACAGATTTCCCATGGTATCATTAGATCTTCCCTGTATATTGTTACAGTGTGCCAAGTATTTCTGGAATCTGCTACATTAGCAAAAATCCCACTCCTCCTCCTTTCCAGATTTCCTATTGCAGCTGCCTCCTCACATGCATGGTTTTAGTGAGATATTATAGCTGGTTAACTTACCAATGTTATTGATCCAAAATTGATTTTTTCCCCCTTATTTTCAAAGATATTTCATACACTGTGTAGTAAATAAGATAAAATAAGATGGATAAGATAATAAAAAAAAAACCTTTTTGATCATTTTGTTTCAATCTCAATAAAGATTTCTTATAATAACTGGACACAAAACAATGTACTTTCTTGGTGTTTACAGAATCTCAGGGCTCCATCAAGATGCTCCATCAATTTTGGTCCAATTTGAAACAATCATCGACGAATTGTTAAACATACAGTATGTAAACAGTTGTTGCAAGATTGGTGTAAATGTACATACAGAATAGAGCTGTTGCAGTATATCACTGTGATAAACATGGGTTTCAGAAATAAATTATTGATGCCATGTTTTAAATAAAAATAAGCTTAAAGGTACAAACTCAGTTATGAAACCTCCTTCTGTCTGTGTTCATTGTATAGACTGATGTGTCCTGGCAGAGATATGTGCAGGCTGGATAAATCCTAGGATTTCCTTTCCTGCCAACCTGTTACTGCTGCTCTCTGACGATGTCATGTCACCCACACAGCTCACGTTTCTAAGTAACCTGATCATGTGATGAAGCCGTGACAAATGAAAAGAGCTTCAAAGAGGGAGACTGTACGAAAAGTCTGCATTCCCCTCTCTCCCAAACAGTCTCTCTCTCTGTCATGGACACCACCACCATATTCAAAGCGTCTCCTCTCTAAGGATGCCTATCAGAGTTCTTGTAACTCGATCTTCCCGGCTGGGCCAATCAAAACACAACTGAAGGTGTTACCTCATCACCCTTGATTCTCATCAACCCTCGCCGACGTCAGTCTCCCATTCTTCCCTCAATTCATCATTGCTCTCTTCTCTCTTTCTCTCCTTATCTTCAACTGTCCCTGAAGGGCAGTGACTCTCTATCCACCCTTCTCTTTTATCCATTTGCATCTCTTTTTTGTGCATTTTTTAATCCTCTCTTATTACATTACTCACCCCTACCACACACCTCTCTCTCCCATTGTATCTCTATCAACCAAAATGATCCATGAGAAACCCTGGTTCTCTTTACCCAAGCATTCCCATATGCTTTTCCTCATCCCTGCTAATTTTCTTTTTAAATATATCCTCCCATTTGTCTCAGAAATATGTCATCCTCCCTCTACACCACTTCCATCCTTTCACTGTTTCACTTCATCAGTTTATCCATAACATGTATTTCTCTCTGAAGACCAGCACTATATATCTACCTTCTCTCATGTTTTCCCCCCAATCTCCCACTCCCTCATCACTTCATTCTCTTTTGGCTTCTATGTGTGATGGTACAAACAGATGCAAAACTAGTGCAATTCATCTTTACAGCTCTTGTGTGTCTGTCCCATGCCAATGCTCGATTCTACTGGACTCTCTGGCTTGTTATTTTTATGCTTCTTGTTTTGGCTGCAGTCTTTAATGTAGCTTAGCGAAGATCTGCACTCTACTAATCCTAAAAACTTTTGTATGTTAAAACAAATATTTTAAAAAATTGCTTTGCATGTGTCTGTGAGCTCATCTCTGACAGAGACATCCAGCCACAGTGTACAGACAGATACAGATACATCCAGCCACAGTGGAACCTCTTGTGCATCGCTCTTCTCGTCATCAGCCACAGTGGAACTAATTGATTGCTTCGAGAGAATAGATGTTTGCCTTAATGGCAGGAAGACCAGCACCTCAGAGCATGTGACAAGTAGTGTCTCCTATTCTGCAATGCAGAAGGTTCCCATCACCTCTGGCCTTCCACTTTATCACTTTCTATTGGTTCTGAGCAAAAGCGCCAAATGGTAGACACAGAAGTGACATGAGAAAACAAGAGGAACTCTGTATATCTTTCTTTCTGTGTGTGTGTGTGTGTGTGTGTGTGTGTGTGTGTGTGTGTGTGTGTGTGTGTGTGTGTGTGTGTCTTTGTGTGTCTTTGTGTTTGTGTGTATTTCCTGGCAGGTTTTTTCTGCTTTTCTTTCTTTGTGTGCTTGCTGCTGTCTGCATGAGGATACAGCTTCACAGTACAGCTGTACTATATACACCCTGGTAATTCTATAATGTCTCCAGATAAAAAAATACACAACATACATGAGGATGTTTTTCTATTGCATGGAGAAGGGGTGGTCAAGGGTATGGTTTCTCCAACTTGAAACAAGTAACATTAAAATATTGGCAAGGCATCTTTCCTTCCGACTTCATCCCAACAAGCTTGTCAGACGAGTTCAGTTTTGAGTGAACAGTGAGTTTCCACTGTGTGCTACTAGGAGACTATGCATTTTCATTGGAGAGTGAAAAGTTCTACATGTTCAGGCACGACAGATACAGATGCAACCCTCATGTACTTTTGCTACAATTGTACTAGTTTTGGATATGGATGTTATAGCCAGACAGAAAGAGACAATTGTTTTTTTTATTACAGCAAATATCAATATGGTTTGGACAGTCACGTATGTGTTACAAGACTGGTTATTGTTTTGTTTTTTAATTTTTTTATACTTGTCTGATCCCCGAAGGTAAATTAAGAGCACACTCTAGTTAGTAATTCTTCAATCAAATGCATGCATACATGTTAGAGCGTCCAGGCCCCTGTAGCACACACACACACAAGGGGGCCTGTAAGCATGCAATGGGAGGTAGAGTGGCAGGCAGCTCCTTCCTGGTGCGCCCCAAATTAGCAACTTCTAAAGGGGGACGGCGTCTTGCTCAAGGGCGCCTCAGCAGTGCCCCGGAGGTGAGCTGACACTTCCCACTGTCAGCTCTCACTCCGAGGTGGATAGGCAGGAGTGGGTCATTGAATCGCCGATCTTGGGAACATTGGACGATCCGCTCTACGGCTGATGACCACCGGCGCCCCAAGATGACAGGTAACTGTAATTTAATTCAATTTTAGTTATTTCGTATTAAGAATCTAACAATGAAATCTCTTGAGGTTTCAATTGCAATATTCATTGTTAACCTAAGTGGTGTTTTCATGCAGAGCAGCAATATCTGTGTTAAAGGATCTTTGATATTGGCTCACTCTAATAGTTTCAGAACAGAATGGGTGAACTGGATGGATGCAGTGGATGTAAACTTGTCTTCAGCTAGTTGGTTCCGTAAATAAATCCTAATATTTCAGCCAGTACCTCTAGGACAGTCAGATTTCTATTTGTGGTTTTAGCAAAACATCTGAGGAGGTATCAGGTTAATTGCCAGGTAATCTGATACAGACTTTACTATTCTTCTTTGAATGAGTATTTTTTTTGTTAAACATTAACAAACACTAAATCAGATTAACATCTTGATGTTTCAATGTTGGCTGTGTAACTACATAAATATTTGGCTCATAACCACACTGCCTGTTCAACCTCATACAGATGTTGGCATAAATGTGGACTGGATGCAAAATGATTCTGTTCCTGATAGTTTGCCAGTGTTTGATAGTTCACAGCAGAAACATGAAACAAGACAATAAAAGCTTAAATGATCTGGTGAGGCCTGAGGTATCGTTATGGAACCAAGACAAGTAGTTTAAATTGGAGAACATTTAACAATCAACCTGACCAACACCAATCACACTCTTTTCAGCTGAAATTGTCATGGTGGTCCAAATGTTACTGACCTTAAAATAACTTTATTGATTAAATGGTTTGATAATAAAAATATTATTTTTACACATTTCACACATAAATATTCACCTGGTACAGAAAGTTATTATTATTATGAACAAATATATGCATTAGGGCTATTTCAGTTGCTCTACTCAAAGCCAGTGCCCCGTTTGGACAGAAAAAACCAATAAAGATATCAATGTAACAATAAAGACATGATAACAATGGAGCAGATCAGCTCCAGAGCAAAGGGAGGTTCAGACCTCCAAAGGACAGCAGGGTGGAGAACTGCTGTGTGTGTTTAATTTCAGGGTGTGACAGAGTGTATAAAGTTTAGATAAATAAGTTGAAGGACTTGAACCCCCTTTGGTGAACATTCACTGTAGTGATTTGTCCCACTCAAGTTAAAACAACATCAGGACACTGGCATCGCTTTGGCTGGTGTATTCACACGTTACATAATAACCCCCCCCCACACACACACACACACAAACCACTGTCAATAAGTTAGACAATTTTATTATTTAGATTTTGATCAAAAGATACTTTTGATTGTATTTCACTTATGGAGCAGCAGGGCTGCTCTAAATGGGAAAAGCTGTGATTATGGAGGGAGTTCAGGGTCAAAAGAGTTGCCTCATGATGTTCAAAGACAGTGATAGCCCCACCTGCTAGTTACAGGAAGTAAATCCTTAAAGAGATTTCATTTTATATCATAATTTTGTTATTGTGATGTGTAAATAAGTTAATAAAGCTCCAACACCCTAATACAAATAGAATCCAGTCAAGCAACAGCACCACCATCTGGGAAGACAAAAAACTCCTTTGTTACTGATGTCAAAATTTCACAGTGGCGCAGCTCACTGGGGTAGTGGGTGCTGCTGCTGTCTCATAGCAAGAAGGTTCCAGGTTCAATCCCACCTTCAGTATTTTTGATTGGAGTTTACTCTTTTTCTCCCCAAATCTGTGTGGATTCTGTCTGGGTTTTCTTACTTTCTTCTACCTCCAAAATGATGCAACCTAGGTGAATTGGACATGTAAGTCTGGAGGTGTGAGTGTAAACGTTTGTTGTACTGCATATGCGTGACCCAGTGATGAACTCGGAACTCATCTAGAATGCACTTTGCCTTTTGCACATAGCCACTTGAGATAGGCTCCAGTGAAAGCCACAATCCATATTTCGGATAGGACATTTACGATTGTCTTGTCCTCATGAAGATGAGTGAATGAATGAAAATGTCATGGTGGTGAGCAAATACTAAGCTTTTTGAATCATTAAATGAGAGGATGTTCTTCTGGTGATGCATGTAATCTTAATAGATCTCCATTGTAATAGAATCAGCTATATTTGTGATATAATATCATGCGGCTGAATGAATATAAAACATGTATCTTCAGAAGGACAGGGAAGCACAAAGCTTCTCCCATCTCTTCTCCGTTTCAGCCATTCCTGAACTTTTCCTCCAGAGCATTGAGGTTGTTGGAGCTGTGATTAAATGATGAATTGCTCCTCTGTGTAAGCCTACTTGTACAGTGATTGCAGTTGGCTCACCTTCTGCTGACAGTCAGCTTGCTTTTGCTGCAGGTTTTGTTGCACCACTCGATGAACATTGCTGTTGATTTTCCAACCAGTGTATGTCTTCTTGAGCCAGGTGCAGAGACTGTATTTTGTATGCAGCAGCTTTTCATTTATTTCTAAAATTATCCTAAGTAAAAATATTCAGGCGCTCAATGGTTTTTACCATTTCATTTATTTTGTCCAAATCTTGGACATGGTATTGATTATATGTATAGCCTCTGCTATAGTTGGATGAGGAAAAGTTTAATCCATAATTTTTGCCATGATTGAAGAAAACCTTGCCCTGAAACTTAAGTTTAACCTTTCAATGATGATGACATTGTGGGGGAGTTAAAAAGGGATTGTTTAATCTTTTACATTCAATCATGAAGTGATGATAACACCAAAAAAAAATTAAAAAAAATAGTGCAAATAGTTGTAGGTAGTGAACTGATGCATTTTGAAGTGATAAAACTTTTTCGGCTAACGCTGTAAATGCAGACAATCCTACACATCTCCTTCGATTGAGCAACAACCTTCCATAAAGGTGTAGATGTTAAGGAAAATATTTCAAAAATGTAATACATTCTTGTCTGACTTTTGCTCCACGCCATTACTGAGTCTGATGAAAAAAAGGTTTAGTCATTTTTGCCACTTATAAGATTCTAGTTGTAGGACCCTGGTAGCTTTACTGAACATTGGGCCATTTGATGAAGAGTTTTCTCTGTAATTTGAAAATGCTTTCATGTCATTATATGAGCCCCTTGTCTGACAGTCTGGATTTGGCCATGGTTAACTAATTGGTGATTCCTGTTCTTGTAGTCTTTGCTTCGTACACTCCCATGTGACTGGAATGCTAAAAAAGTAAATGCTCACACATGCAGAAAGGCACACACTTGCACACAGAGAAAAGACACACGATACTCAAACTATGTGAGACACACACATCTCCCATAACTCCTGTAAGTGGAGTGCTTTGTAATCTTCATGACAGATGGTTAAAGCCACATTGATGAGACTTCAACCCTCAACCTTAATTTCTCAAAGGAACCAGTGTCTTTCAGCCTCCAGGTTAGCCTCCCTCTTCCATTTATCCATCTATCTGTCGTTCCTTCATCTATCTTCTCTCCACTCTTTCAACTGCATGTCATTTTGTTTCCCATTCATTTTCTCAATTTCTATCTGTCCTATCCCTTTATCTCTTTCTATGCTATGGCACCATGGCCTCTTTCTGTCTGCCCTGCTCTCGTATTTCCATGTCCATCTAATGCCTGCCTTTTCTTCCTCTTCATTCTTTCTCTTCCTCCCTTTTTCACATACCTTCTTTCAGGGGTCCATCATTTGTTTTCTGTTCACATTCACAGATCTTTCATTCATTACTTTTCTCTCTTTACTATTTGTCCTTTCCTCACTGTTGTTTGACATTCATTGATGTTTTTTTTTCTGTCAAGGACATTTTTAGCCCATTGATATGTATTAGCATTAGGGGCGCATGCTTTAATTAATGCTGGTGACCTGACTCAGGCTCTTGGCCTTTGTGCGCTGACCTTTAAGACATATTAATGCATTGTTGAGAATGACATGTTTTTAGAACAGCTAAGTTAGTGAATCTAAATATTCAATTTTGGCAGAACATTTTTATCCAAACCAGTTTAACATGCCTTTCTAGCAGTGCCTCAGCAGTCCAGGATACTCACACACTGCTTCGCTGCATTTAAGCTACAGGCAGCAAAACAGAAATGACAGAAGACTTAGTTGGAAAATTTGAATGAGTACAGCTTCCATGACTTTTTAATAAACATTGCTTGATGTATCTTAAAATCATCTCATGTGTCCCTACTCAGCCAACCAAAAAAGGGGAAACAAGACAGACGACAATAATTAGATAAACAAGGGGCAAAAATGTATCTATATTGTCTTCACAATAATAATATTAATAATAATAATAATAATAATAATAATAATAATAATAATAATAATAATAATAACAACAATAATAATAATAATAATAATAATAATAATAATAATAATAATAATAATAATAATAATAATAATAATAATAGTGATAAAATTAATACTAATAATGGGCCCGTTTCACAAAGCAGGTTTAGTGAAAAACCTGGGTAAGTTAACCCTGAAATCAGGGAAAACCAGGGATTTCGGTTTCACAAAAGAAGGTAACTTAACCAGAATTAGAGCAGTAACCCTGGCTTGTTTCATGAAGCGTGGTAAACTGAGCTTCTGGGTTTGTTACTGAGGTAACAGACTCTCTGAAGCTAACCTGGTCTGGAGCAGGTTTTATTCCACTAACCCAGGGTTTCCTCTGACTCCGCCCCCTTTCACTGCCGCTCGCACAGCTTCATTTCTTGGTTTTGTCAGACGGAGAAATTGAAGGACATTCAACCCTAACCCTAACTAACTCCATATTTTAGAGGTATTTCAGAGGAAAACAAGTTTCAGCGTTAATTCACAGAGAATTAAATATTTTTGTATCGCATTCAGATGTCCCGTCATATCCATACAGTTGTCTTTATGATCGGTACCGGTTCACGTCCCGATCCATCACACATACACACACACACACACACACACACACACACACACACACACACACACACACACACTGCCGCTGGGGGCGGCAGTGGCTCAGTGCTACAGCGCACTGTAGAGCAGGTCGTCCAATGCTTCAAGATCAGCGGGTCGATTTCCGCTCACACCCAACAAGCTCCCGGAGGTGAGCTTTTGAAATTTAAGTGAGATTTGTGCATATTTAGTGACATTTATTAAGAGTTTTTCATTTATGGATATCAGTCATTACATGTTGTTGCTACTAGATAATTTATGGGTAGTAAATGCTAATAAAAAAAGAGTAATTACATATTTTACAGACAAATAGTTACAGGAATTTATCTGTATCACTAGCAACAGCACACGTGATTGCACAAAATGTGAATTTTTTAATGAGAACAAAATGTTATGTTTAAAAGGTGTATACCGGTATGTATCATTTCTTCCAGAACAAGACCCTACGGCAGGTCATAACTAGACCTCACCTAACCCAAAGCAGCTCTCTTCCCATGGCCAAAGCAGGGCCCTCAGATACACTACACATCTAAACAAGAACAAGATTTTTGTCTTTTTCTTTTCAAGTGGGGAAAATCACTGATATTAAAAATAAACAAATGAAAATTGCTGCTGTAATTTGATTCTTTTAACAGGCCAAGTGACTTGCTATGATCCAAGGTTTTGAACAAGTGTGATACTTTTGTGTGGCTACAGTGTGCACATCTGATGTTGGTCACAGTGGTCCGCAAGGCTCTCAGGAAGATCGTGTGTTTCCCCAGACACACGAAAAATCAGAGGGAACATTGGCTGCAACCTCAGAATTGGATTAGTAACTAATTTCTTTTAGGATTTCCCAATGTAATTGGCTGCATAGATGGTACCCACATTCCCATCAAGGTACATGTAGATTGACTACTGTTTCAACATGTTGAAAACGGCATCATAGATAAACTAGCATCTGTCCAGATCATGTGTGATGCTGCAGACTGCATTTCTGATGTGGAGGCAAAGGGGTCTGGGTCTGTTCCTGACTCACGGATGTATGATAAGTCTTACCTGAGCAGCAGACTGTAACGTGGTCACCAACCTAAAGATTTGCACAATAATTCACTTGTCTTCATTGTTTAATCCACTCTAATCAATCCACTATACATTACAGGACAGAGCCTACGTCACCTCAGGAGGATTCCTGCTATTAAGGATGGCAGAGCAGTGACAGACACCATCTGCCAGAATAATTTCAGAGTCACCATCACCACCTTAGCAGACAATAAAAACACACAATACACATTTCCTTTGGTCATCTTTATTTTTTCCAAATACAAAGTTAGTTTTTTTATCATTACAATAGTTTACGTTCCAACAGTTAACATGATTCACCTGTGACCATCACCCACCTCTAACTTGTGCTCCAGTATTTATATGTCCAGATCTGCCATCCTAATCTGGAAGTCCTAGTAAACTATTTTTGTTATCTGTATTTTTTTAGAAAGTGAATTCTATAAACTTCTTTAATAGGTAGATGGGAATACAAGAGGAGGACATAAAAAAGTTGCAAATGAATTCCACAGAATGAACCGCTGGTGTTTACTGAGCAACTAGTTCACTGTGATAATCTGTGCAGTCGGGATCCTTCTGCTACTGTCCAGCCATGCTCATTTAAAAAAGGATGAGAATGTGTTAATACTTCAGTGGATGCTAAATGTCACTCTGTATTCCACTAGAATGTTTAGCAATAGGAAGAGAACAATCAGTAACATAAAATATTAGACCACCTTTGTGGTATTTAATGTCTTGTTAGTTTCTTTTTCTTTTTATGAATTAGTAACTCCTGTGTATATCATATGACTATAACAGACAGAAAATAAAACCTGGAATGCTTTAAAGCAGTTATGAGCAGTATAATGCCACAGTTATTGATGTAAGAACTAAAACAGCTTTGGCTATTAATTTATCAAGGAAACCCTGCAAACAGGCTACATGCCAGCTCTTGATTTCAGTTTTCATATAATATAGGTATACGCAATGGTATGAATATTCTTCTTCTCAACTTTTTTTGTAACGTGCATATGCCAGTTTACTGTTTTATTTACGTAACATTAAAATGTTTAAATAGATTTCCTTATTTAACAGAACTTGATATAGATGAGAGCACATTTATGTGCGTGAACATTATGTTGGCGTTAAAACAACTGAACAGCCAAATGTCCACTTAATATTTACTGTAAAATATCAAACATAATGAGTATGTAGAGGATCCCTGAGATGATGCAGAAGTCAGACCTGTGTGAACAATGTTTTTATACTTTGTTCTCAGGTGCTGCCATGTGCGCTTCTCCCACGCTGGATTGCACCTACATAAAATAAATTAATAATCAAGCTGTTTACCTACGTAGTTTTACCGTGATTGCAACGGACTACTTTTCAACTTACGCACTGACTTGAGCAGCAATTTCCTCCCATAACATCTCCCTCTGGTTTGCAGCTGCAACATTGTTGCTCTTTCGTCGAAAAATGTCCTCAAAGTCTTCATATGTATAAATTAAAATCTGTACTCTGACTGCCGTAAAGTGTTGCAGTGTGAGTCTTGTTCGTCATCATGGTGAATGTTGAATCAGGGCTCTATTGATGACGGCATTTTTTAGAGTTGTCACGCCTGTTAAACTGCACGTCAACGTACTCTGGGTTAACAAAACTAACCCTGAAAAATGTTTATGAAGCCAAAATCCCTGGTTTTCCAGGTTCATGGTAGGTCAACCCAGAACCACAGGTTTATGTAAGGATTTGTTAACCCCGCCTTCGTGAAATGGGCCCAATGTCAAAAAGAAATCCTGCTTTTTGTTACATCCCGCTTCAAAGCGGTGATGTATTGTAATTGTCAGCATTTGTATGTTAGTCTGTTTCTCCATCTGTCCGTCCAACGGTAGTCCACCAAATACCGCAACTGTTGCAGATAAAAAGATGAAACAAAAACCACATTAATCGGACAGCAAAGGGCTGAAAATGAGATGATGACCTTTACGTTGACAAAAATAGGTCAAGGTCAAAATTGAGCTTTTGTACACTCAAGAACTGGATAAGATAGAAAGACGAGGGAGAAAGCCAGTGTAAGACCGTACATCAAAGCTAATGCTTTGATCTATGAAAGTAGGTCAGAGCACTAGCTTTGATCTTTGACTAATGCAAGTAGGTCAGGGTATTTTGACCTATGCAAGTGGGTCAGGGTAAAATTTTGAATTCTGGGGGTTGCAGTCCCTGACTGCATTGATTCTTGTTTACCTTGAATTACAACAAGTACCACAGTTTTCAGGGCTCATCTCTGAAAGGAAATCATCTCAAGGAAATTTCCCTCATATACTGTATGGCAGCACTAACCAAGAACTTCAACAGTGGCATTGTCTGTTTGTTTGTTTGTTTGTTTTTTTGTTTGTTTGGCATGAAATGTTGTTCAGTCTCAGCCACACGAGAGAAGTTTCATCCAAGGCATTTGCTATTATTGTTTTGGGGTTTTTTTTGTCTTTTGTACTTCCTGATGACTTTCTCTTTTTTCCTTTCCTTCACCGCACTCTGTTACTTTGGTTCAGTCTTTCTGTCCTTTTTCATTCTCCTCAGACATCCCCGGCACCTTTTGTACCGTCACCACAGCTTCCTCTTTGTCTATTAGTTCTGATCTGATTCCTCGTTAAATCTCTAGCACAGCTCTCTGTCTCTCACATATGATGTTTAAGAATACGAACAAACAGTATCTCTTTTTCTTTAACCCAAACACGCATGTTCACACACGTTTACCTACTTTACCCAGTTTCACCTATGCAAACATAGAGATAAATGCTTTACAGATTATTAAAAACCACCGAGCATAACACATCATCATACCCTTACACCTATATCCAACAGCCTCACTGTGCATCTCTCCCTTCTCTCTTACACACTCATTTGTCACTGCTTACACTCATGGTGTGTGAAACAGATAGAGTTTCTTCTGTCAACAGGTCCAAACCAGACAGAAACCTCTCCACACTGTCTTTGTTGACTCAATATTAGCAGTGATTTACATGGACAAACCAAAACATTTTTGTTCTCTTTAGTATGCTGGCTATACAGTATGTGCAAGTAAATGTGACTAATTTTGCCACTTTTATCATTATAGTTATTGGAATGTTAGTAATAATTTCAATTACAATTTTTTTGGATCTAGTTTTTCTAGCAGAATTAAGAGTCTATTCAAACCAACACTCTCAGATAACCTTCTATAAAATGGTTCAATTGTCAAATGCTGATGTTACGATAATTCTTTATTTTGATTTTTACTGCCGTTGACATCTCATGGTTTTCAAAGACATACTATATTAACGTTTTATCCTTGCAGCTGGGTAAGCTTATCAGGTTTGCTGAGGAAAACACACTGTGTGTCAGAGCAAAACAAATGTGGACTAAGTGGAGACTGTATGTTCTCATTTACCTGTGAAGTTTTTCCTCCCACTGCTCCACTTCCTTTCTAGTGTGTGAATGTGTGTGGATGGCTGATCCCATGTGTCAGACCTCTGACTGACTGATGACCTATTCACAGAACAGGTCATCAGCTCTCGCCCAAAGGCAGCCCTCCTCCTCTCTACAGGTAAAGAATATACAGCTACTGGATGAATGGATGATGGACAGATGTGTGTGTGTGTGTGTGTGTGTGTGTGTGTGTGTGTGTGTGTGTGTGTGTGTGTGTGTGTGTGTGCGCGCATTTATGTATGTACTGTATGTATGTTTGTATTAATGATTTTACTTAGTTTTTCTTACTCTTATTTTACACCTGAATCCAATAAAGAATCCCAGCTTTCACCTGATCCACAGCATTCATCCCGGAATGTTTCTGTTCACTTTTGCCCTTTTACTTTGTTAAACTAGCTAAACTATTTAACATACACTTAAGATTTTAAATATTTGAGTGAGCCTGAGGCCAAAGAACTCCTTAACCATAAGGTACGTTCAGAACTTGCACAAACATCTGAAATTTAAACATATGTCAACGATTATTGAAACATTAAAACTTTTAAAACCCTCTCTTCTCTCCAGAGCTAAAGTTATAAGCATCCTATTAAAAAAGTGTCTGACAAGCCAGTTGGCTTGATTACTATACCTTCAGGTTTCTCTCTTTTGTTTCCCCTTTCGCCTGGGACCACTTAAACTGAACATGGAAAATGCAGAGGAGAGAAAGATGTCGATGAATGTGCTTTCACTTTAAGCAATGAGAGAATGATGGATGAAATATGAAAAAAAAGATTTACAAGAATGGATGAAGGAAAATAGCATAAGGATGAAAGAATGAGAAGCCTTATTTTCAAGAAGCTCTGGGCTCTCCAACAGACTCCTGGTGATAGATTACGCTGCTCCGCCTGTGAACAAGTAACACTTGTCTTAAAGTATGTATCTGGACACCGACGACTGAGAAAACAAACGCATTTATTCACAGGCTGTTAGTGAAAACAAACGGACTCCCTCATTTTAAGAAGTAAAGTAATCTGATCAAAATAGGACATCGGGATGTGTTTTGGAGATTTCAAGTGCTCCCCTACGTGTGTGTGTGTGTGTGTGTGTGTGTGTGTGTGTGTGTGTGTGTGTGTGTGTGTGTTTGTGTGTGTGTGTGGGAATTCAAATGATCAAATGAAACCGGCAGACTGAGCGAATAGAAAAACACTTTAAAGACATGCAGAGATAGACAATGGCAGAGGGAGATGAATGATGGGAGGATGGTATAGATGTCTGGCAGAGGGCTTGGAGCCCAGCCAACCATACACAGACATGACAAAACTTAATATCTAAATGTCAGATCCTGAAAAATGTACATACACACCTTCACACAGATAGTCTGAATTAAAGAGCTTGAATTACAGAGGAGGTTTTTAATGTTGTCTTTCAATACGCAGCATTGATGTTGGATAATAAAGCGTGCCATGGTGGTGGAAATCACTTGAAAGGATGATTAAACTCATGAATAATTAAAATAAGAAATGACTGATGTCATTGTTCCTAATTCAAAGTCGTTCAAATGTGGTGAAGGACTTTTTTGACTTTTTTGCTCTGAATTTAAAATTTTTTTTATATGATTTAGAGACAAAAGGTTATGCAATAGTTTTATTAAATAAGGTCACCATTTGAATAAATTCAGCCCAGTTTATTTAAACTTATGCACACCACTTAATCTGTGCTGATTTGTAAGTGTAAAGTGATCATGAGGTGCAGAGACGAAGATTACAAGTACTTTAACGGTTGGGAAGTAAATCCTTTCCTGCACTGACTTATTTGCACTAATTGATTGAAATGAGATAATGACAGCTTTTCCTGTTACTAAATTACGTCTGCATCCTCCTAGGAATTCAAACCCCCTCTGGGCTTATCCGGCTAATAGCGAGCGAGCAGGGAATGGGGAAAAAAACATGCAAACATATGGAGGAAAGGATCACCGAGGTGAAATGGAAGGATGAGATGTTATTTGTGGAGTGAGAACAGGAGAGATGTAGGGAATGATTTACCATAAAAAGTCAAACAACGACTTGAGAGACTTGAGTCAGAGGGAAATCATGTAAAACATCGCAAATGAGTGTCAAATGAGAGCTCATTCAGACAGGGAGCTAGAAACTTGTTGATCACCAATAAGAACATGACACGTAGAGATACTTTTAGCGTTCCGGAGGACACTTGATGGTTCTTTATATTAAGAAATTTCTTTGACGTAATGTTCATAACTAAACCAAAGTGAAAATGGATCACTATCATTTTCAGAAATGGCTTCTTCACAAGTAAAACACAGATATTCACTTTCTTGGGCTTGGCATTCTCAACCTAATGTTTGCCCAGGGCAAGTCTTTGTTTGCTAAATCTTAACGCTTCCCTACACTCCACTCCTCGGCTGTGCTGCAGGATTTTCTTGATAGTCTCACTAAAATACCAAAAACAAAAATTCACTTAGATTTAGATCAATGCAAAAAAAAAATTAACATAAAAAGAAATACATTTAATAAACTTCATACAATAAAACAGATGTAATACAATTACACAAATATAAAATTTTAAATTCAATATCACCATCATACTACACTTCATTAGAGGATGCATATTTAGTATTTAGACTTTTTTTGAGGGAGTTTTTCCCTGCCACCGTCGCTTGTGCTTGCTCTGGAGGTCATTGTTGGTTTTCTATCTGTAAAGCGCTTTGAAATGTCTTCAGATATGATTAAGCACTATATAAATAAAAGTTGAGTTGATTGATAGTATGCTATATCTTAAAAAAATAGATGCGGTATAAGTTAAATTCAAAGCAACTATGTTGTATTTCAGAAACTAGCACATAACACGTTATAAAAACAGAAGATGTCATTAAAATGATAAATGATTCATACTCCAGAGTATGAATTTGATAGAGTATGAGTTTGATAATGTTTTGCATAACAGGAAATTTCCATTAACACTTCAGTGTCTCAGTGTCAATTCAATCAGAGACAGCACTGAGTAATTAACATTCAGTGGATGGACAGATAGACGGACAGACAGACAGACAGACAGACAGACAGACAGACAGACAGACAGACAGACAGACAGACAGACAGACAGACAGACAGACAGACTTCTAATGCTCTAGCAAACAATGGTTCGTGAGAGAATTTTTCTGCCACAAGTGTCAATTTCGGCCAGACGATGTCAGAAGAGAAAAAGGGCAAAGGCCACCTCAGTGACCATCCTGTTCAGGACCATAAACCGATGCTGTGTGTACCAACATGTAAACGTTCTTACACTTAGTGTTTCTTTATGCATCTGTATTTTCCTCTATTGCCCTAAACCTCATGTATTGCAAAATCTCTCTCCATCTCTCTCTCTCTCTCTCTCTCTCTCTCTCTCTCTCTCTCTCTCTATCTATCTATCTATCTATCTATCTATCTATCTATCTATCTATCTATCTATCTATCTATCTATCTATCTATCTATCTA